>NC_087512.1:5696100-5820445 GCF_036417665.1 Passer domesticus | reverse complement strand
GAATACTTAATTGAGCAATGGATGCTGGGGCTCACTGTCAGATGTCTTTTTCGTCCTTGCTCATCATCATCACTTGGGCTCACCTGGTGTCGTGCTTGTGCCAAACACTTTGTTCTGATTTTGAACACCACATAACTGGGCCAAAGTCATCCTTGCAGTAATTTTGTCAGAGCTGACCATGAAGGCTTGATTCGAGGTTTGTATAAACAGATGATCTAGATGAGCTGTTCTGAACAAAAGGGGAATAGCTGTCCTACTACCTGACAGGTAAAGATAAACTGGTGATATGAAGTGTAATGCCCAAGTCCCTTCGAGCTACCCGTGTGTTTGTCACATCCTTATTCTTCTTTTAACTATCTGGCTTTCCATCTACTTTAATTAGTTGTCTATCTGTACCTCTTGGTCCTTCCTAATAGCTGTATCTGTCTATTTGCTCCATCTGGTTGTGTTACACCATCTGATCCTTGCAAAGGTGGTATCCATCAATCATACAGATACAGTACTTCTGCTGTGTCAATCAAGTCAACTTCAGCTTTCTTTTTAATGTCCAAATGGATGTCTGTGGATAATTTTTTAATTCCTTGGGACAGGATCCATTTTTTTACTTCATGTGTCTGCATTACTTATCACTTATTCAGTCCATAATCCTGACATGGAGATTTTCTTTTACTACAATAACTGTAGTGCATTAGTAGGAGGTTTTCTATTAGGGACACACTTCATCTGTCAAAACATGTGGGTTGTTCTGTGTTCTTCCTGCTTTCCTTCTGCTGCATAAATATTATGAAGAAACAGCTAGAGCTAGGGAAATACTTTATTTTAGTATTTCATTGATTTCTGAAGTTATTAATTTAATATTTAATAAATAATGTTTTAAAAAACGGCATTGTTTTAAGTTATTAAAATACTCTTGAAAAAGGTAGGACTTCTCTTCCTGAGATTTAAACCTGTCTTTGTTTTTTCTCTAAGATTCTCTGAGTTGTCTTTGTTGAAAAGAGAAGCTACATCCAGAAGGTGATTTATGTGTTATCTTTGTCACTCCAATTCTGATGAGGAGAATTTTTTTGATTTTTTTGTTTTTTCATTTGTCGACTGCCTATAAAGAAGAGCCAGTGAACTGGCTTAGGGAACGTAACTGCTTTCTAGACAAGTAACATAAAGCAAAGTAAGCCCATTGCTATTGTCACAAGGCTATATAAAAATGAAAGTTTTCATATACATGCCTGGTTTTAGCTGTAAAGTTCAAAAGCTGAAACTCTCAATGTAGGTCCCAGTAGAACAAAATTGCAACTTCTTTGTTCCTCCTTTTCTCCCCACTGTGAATGAATCTGACCATCCTGGAAAATATAGTGGGAGTCTATGCTTTGCTCTTTTGGGAAGCTTATAGACCATGGTTTCTCTTCAGATGTCCATATTAATTAAAATTACAGTTTTTTTGTCAAGGATAGAAAAGTAGTTAATATATATTTCAAAAATGGCATTTCCTATCTTTAGAATATTCAGCTGCCTACTGTGTATGACTGAGCCATCACTCCCTTTCAGGAGGACTTAAAAAAGTATGAAAACCTTAAAAAAACCTCCCAACCCTGAAAAACAACAACCCAGAAAACCTAACCAGTGTGAAGGCTTTTGTTTGCATTCTGAATTTGATTTTGTTAGAAAAAAATATCTGGTAATCTCTGCAACACTGTTTTAGGTAGTTTTCAGTATTTCTTTGACTGAAAGTTACAGCATGGCAAAATTGGCCAGAATTAATTAATATGCTTAATGCTTGTGTATCCTGGACTGGGGCTGAAAGTGAATATCAGGAGGGGAATTACGAAAATATGCAGAATTATTTTGCTAAAATATCAAAGACTATCACAAGTCACTGCCTGATAAGAACCATTAAACTCAAGCATTCATAATAAAAGCATTGAGTAAAACTGGAAATTGGTGAGCCACACAAATTTTTGTGGCTTAGGAAATGTTCCTGCTGGCAATATTTACTTTCTTTTCCTTTTGTCTGTACTTTCCCTTAGTTTATGGCTTGAACTCCTCTGACAGGGTCAGCCTGATTCTACCTTATATGTAAACCATGTGAAGTTCTGGGTCTTCTTGGACAGAAATGATCTAATCAAGACTTTTTCACTTTTTTTTTGGTTTTTTTTTTTTTTTTTTTTCCTATCCAGATTTAGAACACCAATAAGGTCAGGGAACAATCAGGTTAATTTGTACTCAGGTTGTAGGAGATATGTACCACTCATGACACAAGGAGATGTTGGCCTGCTGCTGGGGCAATAAAATGCTGAAAATATCATAAACTTTATTAGCTGAAACTCCCCTATGAATCACAGCTTCAGAAAAACAGGAGGAAAGAAGCAAGAGGTGGGAGCTGGCCCTGTAAAGTCTCCTGCCTCTGAAATTGTCAGCTTCAGATATTCAGACACTGAATGTTAGTGCTTTATTTAGATAAGGTGCAATGAGCAGACCCTCACAGGTGGGGTGTGGTGAAGAAAAAAAGGAAAAAAAAAAAAGGGAAAATTTTAAATAAAGAGAGAAAAAGAGAAAAGAAAGTAGACATAAGAAGGGAGGAGAAAAAATAAAAAGAAAAAAAAGTAAGTTCTGGGAAGAGAAGTTCCAGGAAGGGGAAGGGAAGGGAAGGGAAGGGAAGGGAAGGGAAGGGAAGGGAAGGGAAGGGAAGGGAAGGGAAGGGAAGGGAAGGGAAGGGAAGGGAAGGGAAGGGAAGGGAAGGGAAGGGAAGGGAAGGAAGGGAAGGGAAGGGAAGGGAAGGGAAGGGAAGGGAAGGGAAGGGAAGGGAAGGGAAGGGAAGGGAAGGGAAGGGAAGGGAAGGGAAGGGAAGGGAAGGGAAGAAATTAATAGTTTAAAATCTCAATATCTGTTAAAATTCACAGCAGGCAATGATTTAGCATTATTTAATAATGTGTGACCAAGATATAACCACAGATAACCACTGATAATACAGTTTCATATTGGATAATTTCTATAATTTATTCAATGCCAGTGACAGGTAGTTCATTGAGATTTTCAAAAGATTAATGCCAGAAAAAATAACAATAATTTTAAAAAATAGGAAAAATAAGTCATAATTGTAAACCACTGATTGGTTATCACAAAATATAATGATTCATTAAGATTCTGCATAGTTAGAAAAAATACTATAGCATAGCAATATTTATTTTGTGCTGCTTTAAAAGCTGTGCAGCATGTCTAATAAAAACTCCTTGCAAAAATATATAAAATTAATTCCAATTTTCTGTAATTAAAATATGCTTAGTCTAAAAGGAATACAATTACTTTGAGCTCTGACTAGTAGGTTACATTATTAATAATGAGTCATTTTTTCTTTAACACTTATTTGGAGGTTGAAATACAAATATCTGGCAGATCAGCTCCTGCCAAGGCCAAAGAAATAAATGCAATTTATGTAGTCACATTCTGCTTCCTCCAAGGTCCTTGATCACTGCATTGCACTAATTTTGAATCCTGAAGAACAGGATTGCTATTGCCTATTATCCTGCCTGAGGATCTATTGCATTTCAGCTCTATACTCCTCTGAATCAAATGGTCATTAGACTATACAGAAACTTTCCAGAAGCTCTATTTGCATTAAAAGTAGTGCAATAGGAGTATATCTCCAAGGAAAAACAGTTGGTGTGGTGACCATATGGCCATATGTATTATGAGCTGTTCTATCACTCCAGGACCAGTTGTATCCTGTGGATTGAACTACTGTTATTTAAGGTTGATGCATATAGGTTCTGCATATTCTTGGGGTTTTTTAATTTGTTTGTTTGTTGTTTTGTTTTGTTTTGTTTTTCCCCTAAAGGAATCTCATCCATGTACTCTGAACTGCTTGGAGACACCAAACTGGAGATGGGTACATGGGAGTGATAAAAAGAATTTCAACATTGCAGTCTTCATATCAAGTTAAATGCTGTTATAGGCACAGCCAGACTAGTTCTTTTTTCAGTATCAAAGCCAGGCCAGACTATTCCAGAACACATATAGAACCTGTCTTTTATCCTGGCTAAACAGTAAAATGGACAGCCTTTTCACTGCAAATCTCTCCTGACCATACAATTTTGCAAATATCTCTCTTGTTCCATGTTCAATTACTGCATAAAACTGAAGCAGCAAACAATTGCACCAAGTAATCTACTCTCTGTCCTACCCCAGGGCAGAATGCATCACACCCAAATAGTTCCTGAATGGTGTTTTTTGCAACTCATTCTTTTTTTTGCTTTGGCTTCCACAGATCCTGAAGGACATCTTGCCAAATGCAGTGTTAGTATAATCTTCTTTATCTAAAACTGTCTCTGCTCCCTGGCATGTGCAGGGTATTTATTCCTGAACTTTCATACAAGGTGATCCTGCACACCCTTCACACCAGATATGGTTACATTCATGGTGCTAGGTACCTCCTAACATGATTTTTGACTTATCCAGATGTAAGATGGCATATAAATGTAATCTTCTTTTATTTTGTTCTGGCACAACAGGATTTAAAAGGAGGACAAGAGTAGAGTTATATAAAAGATATTCTGAGAAACAGCATAATGCGGTAAAGAAGGACATATTTCTGTGGAATTGTTAAGCCATTATACAGAATTTTGCAGAAAATTGCATCCTTGCAATATATATTGGTTTTGAAAATCCTGTAGCAAGTTTATCATGCTCCGTTAGATTTTACAGGGTTTTTTTGTAAAACTATATGTAACACAATCGAGGCAGAATACCCTTGGGGAGAAAAGAAAAAAAAAAAAGTGGTGTACAAACAGCAATGTTTGACTGTGATATTGGTGAAGTTATTTATGTTCATTCCTGAAGAATTGTGTCTTTGCAAAATTATGAATAATTCTGAAAATTCTGTCAGGGAATTGTCAGGTTGTTTTGGTTTTTTTGTTTTTTTGGTTTTTTTTTTCCCTACAGAAAAGTATGAATAATTCTGTTCTACTGATCTCTTGCCTCCTCTCTTGCCTGATAACCTGCCAAACAAGTCTGATAATAAGTTTTTATGCTGCAAAATGGTGCTAAAGTCTCATTCACTTCATGTGAATAGATGTGTAGGTAGAGTGCTGGAGTCAAAATTCTGTCCCTTCTGTAAAATATTCACTTTTCCAACAATCATCATGTTGGAAACCAGCCTGTGCTATGGACAGCTATGGGTCACAGTTTTGGTGTGTGTGGTTTCTGAGCTTGCACAATATATATTTGTCCCACTTTCCCAACCTTTAATCCAGAACAAATTTTGTTTGTGAAGGCTGAGGTTTTCAGAGATTCTCATGATTCCATGAGCTTTTAAACAAAAAGAACAAAGCCCCAACAACTGATGCTAAATAAAAAGTTATGGTAGCTGTATATGTTTTTGATGCAAAATTGCATAATGAGTTCATAGATTCACATATTTTAAGAGTTGTTTTTACTAAGATCATCTATTTTGAAAGTGATAGACTATGGAACTTCAATATAATATGTAATACTTCATGCTCAGCAATTCTCACAGAAAAAATAACACATTTACAAGAAAAGATACTCAATATTTGTTTATTTTTAAATTAAAATGATTGATAATTTGCCTCATTTCATAAAATGAACTAAAGATTAATCATATAGACATCTTTTCTAATTATTTTTT
This sequence comes from Passer domesticus, assembly GCF_036417665.1. Classification (NCBI taxonomy): domain Eukaryota; kingdom Metazoa; phylum Chordata; class Aves; order Passeriformes; family Passeridae; genus Passer; species Passer domesticus. The sequence goes on along the minus strand of NC_087512.1, from coordinate 5,814,807 downwards.
TCCCAGCATAAACATCCAGCCAACAAATCTTTTAGATAAAGGATGCTGATACATTACAGCTGATCTTGCAGCTGGTGGACCAAATTTGTTGCTTGCATAAGAGAATGTAACTCTGCTGGAGTGAATTAAGCTATGCCTGAGCTACCAAGAACTAGCAGCATCAAAAATGGGAGAACTTATAATAGATAGGTTTCTAGTTCAACATAAAGAGATATGCAAAATTGTGCTGACTTTTTGCTTTAGTGTGTCTACAAATCAGTCTGACCAAAAATAGACTCCAAAAAAAAAAAAAAAAAAAAGTATGGACTTCAACTATAGATTCTCTAGAAGCTTGTGATTTGGATTAATTTCTGGACATTAGGTATAGAATATATAATACACTATATGGAACTACTCTCCAGTATTGTGAATTATGGATTAGCTCATGGAAATCTGTTGAACTGTATAGTAGAAAATAAATCTGTACACAAATGTCAAGATTTAAAACAATTTATTAACACAGCTGCTGTTGCAGATTTTTGTAGCCATATGATAAACTCCAAATCCATAAATGTTGGTAGTTCTCAAGAATCAAAAATACATAAATCTTTACGAGCTGTTCAGTAATAGAGATTGGGTTATATCAGACCCCTTTCACACTCTGTCCACTGTGAGATGTTCTCAGGGTCAAGAATGTTTATTTTGGCTGAGGAAAGAGGTTATGTGTAGTCAGGCTGACTGTCTCCCAGCACTCCCCATCTGCACTCAAAGTCCCCACTAATAGGTTTGAAATAACAATACATTTGTCCTCTGGGGAAGATTAGGTAGAGCTGTGGAAGATTTTTGCTTCTCTCATACAGAAACTCTTAAACTGGATGGTTTTCAGAAGGAAGGGATTTTATGACCTTCTTATTGTCTACAGAATGCCAGAAGCTTTTCAAATAAATAGCAACCTGTGTAAAAGAGTATATGAACTAAACTGAGCTTTTATTGTGTCCAACAGTCACATTCCCTTTAACTTTCTGTACATAAACTTTCTCACTGCTTTGCTACTAAAAAAAATGTCAGCAAGCAATACTTTGCAAGAAGGAATTTATCTGCTGTATTGAACTGTCTGGAACCCAATTAAATTCAAGTATGTTTATGTTTCAGGGAAGGGTATAAGCAAGGAATCAGGGTTAAGCTTTCCAAATTAGAAAAGTTTTCTCTGTATGCTACAGTCATTCTGGAGAAAAAAACAGATATAAACACACACTTTTTTTTAAAAGAAAATTTTTCTTTTAATGCATTGTAATTGATGGAGAATTTGCTGAGGCTGTATTTCAAAGAAAAGGGATCTCCTTTTATGGGTCATTGCTAAGCCTTGTTTAAAAAGGAGCTGGTGGCCTGATTACGTCAGTTCTTCAGAGTCTGGTTGAGGCTCAATTTTCTGCACTGCTGGGCTCTCCAGGCTTCTGGTGGGGTTTATAAGAAGTGGATGCAGGCAGCAGTAAAGAAAATTTGACTCTTCAAATATCTCAGAGGGAGCTTGGGAAAAATATTCAGACTACATGTCTACTTTTCAGATATACATTCAGGACCTGATTTCCTGACACAAGAAGGATTTTAATCCACTAGGCCTCCTTCTTTTTTCTCTAAATAATATTTTAATTCAGAGGTAATTGTGGATAGTTTTCAGGTGAGATTCAGGTTAGAAGTTGTCTCTGCTCCTGATATGGTACAGGATTATTTGGTAATACTAAATCAATCTTGAAGATGGTAGAGTAAAAACTAAAGAAAATAGGCCAGACCCTGGAAACTGTGATTATTTTCTTGCCAGGCACAGGCAAATACTGTCACATCCTTGTGTCATCAGGCCACAGATGCAAAGGACCTGGCTGCAGAATGGCATCAGCATCTTGTTGTCACTACTAGTCCTGGGTTAACTATCAGGCTTGTCAGTTGTGCTTAATTCATTGTGAAGTTAGAGATCAGCCGCCAGAAATTACTATGAACATCAGTGAACTTTGTTCAGAAAGTTATCTGCCTATGTGTTAAAAGAGTAACCACTAACTTGACTGCAGTTTGCTGTGCCAGTCCTTTCCCTGGAATCTCAAAGGAATGCTCCAGGTCCCTTGCTCTAAACACGAGCTTATGAAATTTAGAGAATGTTCCTGAAATCACTTCTCTGTGTACTGAATGTCACTACTTCACTGCAGAGACCCCTGATTTATACATTGATGAAATTTATTATTGTTGTTGTTGTTATAGTGACCTTGTATGAATTTTTGATCCATCACATTGAAAGCCAGATTGTAAAATGCAATGACAAGTACCCCCTACTGCATAAAAAGTCAAATGTGTTCTTGAAAAGTACAATGTACATAGAATGAGTCTAGGGAATTGATCAGCCCCTTTTGTTGGTATTTGTCATCTAGCAGGTTCAGCCCCTGAAAAGAATTGTGTTTGGCCTCTAAAACAGGAATTAAGAAGCACTTGACTTAAAAGCTAAAAAAAGCTGTGTACCTGTATTATTACCTTATTTGAAATAGTTACAATTCTTGCTTGAATAGCATATCCACTTTTCATGGCCAACTTTTAAACAATATGGAAAACCAAGATAGGTTTCAGAGAAAAGCTTTACAGATGACAAATGGATTAAATGTGCCTCGTCATGAGACGTTCAAGGTACCTGATCTATTTGGCTTATAAATAAGGAAGAGACAACCATAAGTTATAAATAAGTTTCTCATAAATGTAAGAAAAAGAATTTGAATAAAAAGAGTTTAGCAGACAAAATAAAAATAAGATTGAGTGTGTGCAAGTTGAAGCTAGAGAAATTTGAACAATAAATAAAACTAAGGTTTAAGAGGAAATGTAATGAACAATGTGTGGGAATGACATGTCAAGGGTTATGTTGGATTTTTCATCACTAGAAATGTTTAAATCAAGGAGTTACCTCAACACTGGGAGAGGTTGTCAAGAGAAGCCATAGAATCTCCATCTTCAGAGATATTCGAAATGTGACTGGATATGACCCTGAACAACCTTATCCAACTCTGAAGTTGTCTCTAACTTGAAAGTTTGTCCTTGTTTTGAGTCAAAGGTGTCCTCCATCAGAGAAAATGTCTGTTATTTGAAACTTCATAAAAGTTTTGTCTTGCTCTCTCTCTTCGTATGTCAAAGGACTTGTAGGTTGACACAGGAATTATGACCTTCAGAAAAAACAATGAGTGAGAAGGAAAAACCAAATCCTGTCTTTTATGATACCTCTACCTAGGTGGCTTTTTCTTCTTTTCCTTCCTTCATTGCTTTTCCACCTCAACAGCTCTGACTCACTTGTACTGTCATTTGCTTTCTACACAGCATAAAATTGAAATGAAAGAAGCTCTAATAAATACCAAAAGAACTACTCAGCTTAGCAAATTGGCTTTACATAAGGTCAAAGAAAATGCATTTCTGAAACCCTGTCACTATTTATTCCTAACATTAGCAAATAGCACTACAAAAGGCCTGGGCTTAGACTATTCCTTGACTAACCTAGCTGAGCAGGTTAGTCATTAAATAGGCATTTATTTCTCCTTATATTTCTACTCCACTTAAAGACTACTGCTGAAAATTCTTGTCCAGGTCTTCAGCCTTCCGAATATCCTGGCCAATTTTTTGGGATGAAAGTTTCCCTGTTGCTTTTATCAGACCTGAGTGGTTAAACAGTTAATTGAGGATCTGTCTCATGTAAAGAACATGTTGGGAAGTCACAGCACTTTCGCCTGTAACACTTGGTTCAGTAACTGGTGTCTTCTTTTGGAATTTCCCCCTTCCAGGTAAGTCCTCAGAAACTGAGGAAAAATAATTAATCTAGAAACATTGCTGGCTGGCCAAAGTTTGCATATAAGCCTTTTGTAACACTCAAGTACTGAAATTACGGGCTCTGAGCAGTTACAATGGAATGATCAGCAGGGTATAGTCCTTTTCTCCCATGTTGTGACTAAGCATATAACCTTTTCTTTTTTTTTTTTTTTTTGGTCTTTGTCTGCTGGAAGAACACAGGACTGCTTGACAGTGTGCATTTTTGAGCAGCTGAGGCAGAATGGAAGCAAAGCACTTGAAACGGTCCACTGGTTCCTGGCTGACAGCTCAGGTTTACTGTAGAGGCCTATTGTCTTAAAAGTGTTACAGAGAAATTTTGGAAAGCTTTGTTCTCTACAGGCATCTCCCAGTGTAACAGAACTGTAAAGAATCTGAGCTTTAGAGAAGTAACCACTTATGGTTCTTTCACTAATGATCTCTTTTGTGTTGTTCCATACGTTTCAAAAGTCTAGGGTGAGATGAATTAGCCATCTCAGTATTGCACAATTGAAACATATTAAATATTTCTACATTAAAAAGACATATTTTGTTTTATTAGGACAAAAATGTGTTGGGAAAAAGCTGTTTTGAAGAACAAAAACTGCACATTTTTAGAGTTGTGTTTAAAATTCATTTTGTTTTTTCTGAGGATCACCCTGTCATTCAAGCAAAGCTACTGGATTTGCATCAGTAATTGATTTGAGAAAAACCTATGGTAGTGTTCTGCATGAGGTCAGTCTCAAAGATTGGAATGGTCTTCTCTGGTCATTAAATGTATGAATCTATGACAGACCTGAAGAGAAGCCTGATTTACATTCAGAGACCCTCTTGAACATTGCATCAATGAACTATCTGAAATAAATACACAAAAGGGGGGGCAAAACTTTTTTTTTTTTTTTTAAAGAGAGAGATATATCTTTGTTTTTCAAAGTGAGTTAAAAGCTAGAAGGGACACCAGTGCACATTTTCAGCAAATTTCTGAGGTTTCTGTTTCTTCTAAACAAAAAAAAATAAAAATCTTGCAAATATTTCTAGGTATTCATCACCCTTATTTTCTCTTTCTCATTCTCTCTCTTCCTCTTGTCAGATATAACTAGCTAGCCTGAACCTCACAGACTTTCCCCAGTAAAAGATTCCTAAAAATCAAGAAGCCTGCAATGAAATATTCCGGTTTCTGTCAAACACTGTACTTCAGTGAAAGTATACTTAAAGCTTCTGTTTTCATCTCTTCTACTGCTCTGAATATCACAGTAAAATCTTAATAATTCTTCATTTTATGCCATTTTTTCCTATCACCCATCTCCCAGTCTTTACTCCCCAAACTTAGGTTGCCACATGTCTTTCTGCCCTTATGATTTCCTGGGACTCTCCCCAGACTGCCAAGTTTGTTCATGCCTGACATATATAGAATAGGTTTTGAAGGTTTTTTGGTTAGAGGGGGACAAAAACCTGAAATTTGCTTTTCATATAAGGAGCAGTTCACACACTTATTTGGAGCACCTCTGCTGCGCTAGATCCACATCCTGTGAGCTGGCCATGCCCCTCATCTGGGTTATATTCTTGTATTATCCTATATCTGGCTTATATCCTAAGATTTTTTCAATTTATTCATGCCTATATGAGGTTTGTGTGTCAGGGATTAGGGAGTGATGTTGGACTAGTGAGGTGAATTTTGTGAGGAGCTACAAGAAACTTCCCCCATGTCTAATGGAGACAATACAAGTCAGCTCCAAGATGGACCAGATATTGGCCAATGCCAAGCCCATCATCATGCTGGAAGGCCTGTGTGGAAAAAAAAATTGGGGAAAAAAATAAATCTGTAAGGCATCTGTGCCCCTGCAGCCCCTGGAGATCCACAGGAGAAGAGAGGTTCACTTGCAGCTTATGGAAGACACCATGCTGGAGCAGGAGGATGCAAAATGGAGGCTGCTACCCTGTGGGAGGCCTGTGCTGGAGCAGGACAAAATGTTTCATTAAAAGAAATAAACAGCTGATATTTTTCTGCAGATAACACTTATGCATTAGAGACATGTATTTTCCTTTTTTGTTCTCCCTCCCCAAGTATGTCCAGGCAAACCATTTCAGTGATTCTGTTTCCAAGACCTTTTAGGCATATAAACACATTCCTAAAACTCAGGAGACACTGCATTATGACACAGAAAAGGGAAAGTGTTTCTAGGGTATCAAATATTAAGATAGGTATGGGTGTGTGTACGTGTTTTAGATGAAATTTTGCATGGCATTGAACTTTTCTCTGCTGATCTTTAAACCAAAAAAATGTTGTCTCTTTATTCTTAATATTGCCTGTATCAATCTCTGCGACTCAATACTTTGAGGGGATGGAGTGTTTACAAAAGAGAGTAATGAAACTGTTTCAGGGTCTAGAGAATAACTCTGGTGAGGAGCAACTGAAGGAGATGGGGGGTCTCAGCCTGGACAAAAAGATGCTCATGGGCACCTTCTTGCTTTTTACAACTCCCAAGCAAAATGGGATTCACACTCTTTTTCCAAATAGCAAGCAATACAATGACTGGAAATAGCCTCAGATTGTACCAGAAAAGGTTTAATTTGGATTTTAGGAATAATTCTAATTTTTTTTCCTCAAAAGGTTTGTTTAACATTGGAACAGGCTGCCCAGGAAAGTGGTGTAATCACAATCCTGGAAGTATCTGAAATGTGCAGATGTGCTTCTTACAGAAAAAATTTGGTGATGGGCTTGGAAGTGTTAGTTTTAGGTTGGGTCTTGGTGACCTTAAAGTTCTTTTCCAACATAAATGATTCTATGATTCTGTAGGAATTTCTCCTTTTCCCCTGAGGTACTCCAGGAAGGAAAACTTATCTAAAAACATTAAGAAACTCTTATATGTGAACTGGACATTTAATAATAACATGTACACTATTTGAATAATAATTCATTGGCCTAACCAAGGAACTAAGTGATTCAAGGTCTTTCCTATATTGCAAGGTTATATGATTCAATAGTTTTTTGGGGTTTTTTTTATATAGAAGCTACTGATGAGATTTGCATAATTTAGATAAGATTCTTTTACACTCCTGGATTCCTCCCCATTTGCCTAGAGGAAGAACAAACAGTTGAAATATTTAAAGTTTTCTTACAATCCAAGATTCTTGCTGTACAAACATCTAAAAACCATGTTTAGATGATTGATTCTTTATTAGCTCTGTATGTAAACACATGTTCAAGTTAGATTGGCTTGTATTATTAAATGAGTCATAGTAAATCACCATTTACTCCATCACATCCTACACCAAAAACAAGGTTTATACATTAACATAGACCTGAGGATTAAGGTTTAAACTGATGTTCTTTACCTCTTCAGCAATGTGTTTGTTTTACTAATGGTCAGTTAGTGCAGCAGTATGCTGTAATAAATGAAACCTCAGTCGCAAAATTTGGATGGATGTGGTCACAATTTAACCCCAGCTGACAACTCAGTGCCAGGCAGCTGCTCTCATTCCCCCTGTGAAGGGCTTGGGGCAGAGGATGGGAAGAGTGAAAGTGAGGAATCTTGTGGGTTGAAATGAAGACAATTTAACAGGTAGGACAAAAAGGGGCACACACAAACAAAGCAAACCAAAGAATTCATCCACTACTTCCCATGGCTGGGCAGGTGCTCAGCCATGAAACGAATAGGCAGAAAATGAACTCTACCTCAGCCAGACCCAGGGCAGATATGCATATTTGTTTTAACCATGGTTCAGAGCAGGGCCTGTGAAGGGTTATTTTGAACTCTCCAGGAGTCAAAAAGTATGAAGTGAAAATGTTTTTCAGTTTTTTTTTTTTAAAAACTCATTTTATTTTTCTGGGCATCTGTGCCTCCTTAATTATGGGGACATGACAAACCAGTAAGTTTACTTTTAGTGGTTTGGTTCATTACTTTTACTCTGTTGTTTTTTTGGGTTTTTTTAATTTTAATCAAAACCTAAATATGGTAAGATGAAATTGTGTTTATTTTGTTTCTAGACACAAAGTAATTTATATTTTATCTCATGTGCATGGTCAAGCTAAGAGTGTACTGACTTCTCCAGGCAGCAATGTTTTCATAATGGCAGAAGGGATGCTATTTTTACTACATATGTGGCATATGGTGAAGCCTACCAGAAATCTCAGGTGTAAGTTTCTCAAAAGACCACAACCCATAAACTGTGAATTCATGTGAACTAAATAATGAATAAACATGTATCTGGATTTTCGTTTCTAGCCCTGAAAGAAATATCAGTGGGAGAAAATATTTTAGGTTTTGGTTGATCCATGGACTTCTTAAGTGATGTTGAACAAGACTGATTCTTGATGTGAAACCTATTGAATTCAGGGAAAATTCCAGCTTGATTTTGATAGCCAGATAATTTCATTATGGATGAGCAAAAAATGGTCACCAAAAAAATGGGAGTGTCGGAAGTCAGAAAATTGATCAGAGACTCATCTGAGTTCACCAGTATGTCAAACTCTAAGCATTAACTCTTTAAAGATTTTGTTCTTCACAGTTTGTTTTGGATATTCTGCTTAGAGTACATTTTTTAAAATGTCACTTACACAGCAACCTAAAAGCTGTATAACAAAACAAGCATTCAGGAAAAATGGAGCATCAGGATGAAATAATTCTCTGTAGTTTAACAGAACAGAGATCTGCCTCTCAGGACCATATATGCCAGGAAATTATCTAATAAGAACATGTAATCTGTCAGCAGTGCACTGAGGAAGGTTTATGTTAATAGTTTTGATATAAGATTTTTTTCAGAACAGGCACAAATGGTAAGTGAAAATCTTCACAAGTTTGAATGCAGAGCTGTTCACACTTTGTATAATTCTGCTCATACCCAGAGATGGAGTCGGGGTCATTAATCAATTTCATTAATTGTTAAGAAATTTAAACATCTTTAAGAAATGGTTGTGAGGGTTTATGTATGTGGCATCATGTTCAGCAGCTAGATACAGTTTTTTTTCCCAGCTAAAGTCTCTAATCTCTCTGTCATTTTCTTTGTTCAGTGAGTTTGGTCTCATTTTGTGGATGCTCCACAGCAGGGAATATCTTTGGGTGTTCTATATTTGCATGGAGTCTAGAAAAGGGCAGTCATAGTCCAAAGCATACCCTCTTAGGGACTGTTACACAAACATGTAAAGAATAATGACAATAATAAAAATGTCTAGTAACATGTTAAATTAAGGAGAGCCACCTGCAGGTAGCTGATAATCATATTAAAGAAACTAGTGAACATCTGTAATTCTTTGTCCCCATTTATCATTTGGTGAAAGAACTAGGTCCTAAATCCAGCCTTGGTTCATTGTGTATATTGCAATAGCAGTGTGAAATAGAGAGCTGGGCATGGGGTCTGTGATACCTGGGAATGTGTGACACTTGCACAGGCAGATAGATGATGGCTGCTTTTTCTCCACTACTCCTTCCATGCAGTTTGAAGAATTTCTGGGATATGTCAAAGAAAAAGGAAATAAATTTAAAAAAAGAAAGAAAGAAAGAAAGAAAGAAAGAAAGAAAGAAAGAAAGAAAGAAAGAAAGAAAGAAAGAAAGAAAGAAAGAAAGAAAGAAAGAAAGAAAGAAAGAAAGAAAGAAAGAAAGAAAGAAAGAAAATTAATAAGGCAATGGTTGAAATATTTGCATTTCTTATCTCACATTAATAAGAAATGTCACCAACAATAATAAATACATACATACATACATACATAATGCAGAATAACACTCTATAAAGACAGTGGACTGTTTTATTTATTTTATTTCTGATCACTTAAAGACTACTAATGTTGACTCTGACATTTGGAGATCATAAATTACTTTCTAGTAAGCAACACTCCTGCTTCTCATATTCACGGTTTAAAAATAAAAAATACATACTTCTTTTTCCCTTTTTAATGGTTAATTAGGTCACTAATCAAAAGAAATTCTTAAGAGGAAAATGAAATGTTGACATTTTGCAATTATTTTCTACTGTGAATAATACATAAACACACTACTTATGGTTAAAGTGGCTTTCAAACCCTTTTTCTGCCATTAGGGCATGAACTGACTGCAGAATCAGTGTATTTTACTTGATATATTGCCACATTATCTACTTCAGTGCTTCCATTTAGTTTGGGTCACTTACATTTCATTATACTGTACCTTGGCTGAGTGCAATAAAAAAAAAAGTTTATTGCAACTGCAAGCTCCTAATTAAACATCAGCTGTAAACTGAGCTACCCATTACAGATTATATATATAAAAAGATTATATTCTTGGGAATCACTCTATCATGCAACATGATTAATATATATGTGTTCTTGTAAATAGGAGTTGATTTGCTGTATACATAATGGATACGATTAGCTTTTTGTTGAGACCCAAGACATCAAAAATAAAGGGATACATAGATTTCTCATTCAGCTATCTTGTTAAATATGATATAAGCATGTATATCCATACACAGATAACAAATGCAGAGATGTGTTTGGCTTATTACAGTGTTCTTAGCTTCTATCACTGTGGGTACAAAGAGATTTGAACTTATAAATTCATGTCCAGGGTAAAATTAACCTCATATTTGGGAGTGAAAATTAAGTTATGTAAGTCAGATAAAAAGTCCTCTTTCCTACAAAGAGAAGGACATTGATCTTCAGAAAACACTGTAAGCAGATTTCATAGCTTCTAGAAGAAACTTCAGATGAATCTCATGAAGGACACATTTAAAATTTACTTGTATTCAGTACAGAAAAGCTTATTTTTAATTTCACCCCTAAAAAAAAATCACTTTGGCCTTATTTTATACAACAATCAAATATTTGAATATTAGTTCTCCTGTTTTCCAGTTGAAGAAAATCTAATTGGTATAAAAAAGGAAGTCTGTAAAGTTTCAACCAATGGAAGTAAATGTCCTAAGACCAAAAATTTGTAAATTAAGAAATTAAATGCCAAGAAAGTTAAATTTCTGCTTCCATCTTTCTCACTATTTTTTTATTCCCACCCAATTATGTCAGAATAAACTGGTTTTGGGATCATGCAGAGAACCATTTTCAGCAACTGATGTGTTTTCAGAATTATTTTTTTCCTGCTTTGTTCTTTGCAAGGTATTTATATAGGTTTCTCAGACCTATCCACATTTTACCATGAAATGGAACATAGATCAATTACAGAATGCTGGCTGAGGAAAGGGTGTTGGAAGAATCTAGATTGAAATACATGATTGATCCCATTTATTTATAGTTCTAGCTAATGCGATTGAGTGTTGCTATCCTTGGACTTGTATACTAAAATCGAAAGAGTAATTTTTTTCTTGGGACCTTTCAAATCTCCGGTGGCAAAGTATACATCCCCAATAAAAATTATATTTTTTTTTATGTTTGTGTTGTATTTATCTGGACCAGCACATAAAGAGGGACAAAACATCCTGGTTTTCACATAGAGGTACAGCCCATTTTTTGTAAGTAAAAGATGTGACAATGGGATTTGGGTCCCACAAATGTAGAAGTCTTAAAACATGCTACCCTGTGCACCAGTGTTCAGACAAACACAAAAATCCCCATTAAAAATTTAACATCTGAAAATCAGATATTCAGTTATGCTCATTATCAGAAAAATTAGATAGAATAATCACCAATAAATATTCATATCATGAAAATTTGATATTAGCTGTCTGCTGTTGCTGTATTGTCCACAAAAGTCAGATGTATGAATGCACAAAATGGGATTTTTCAGCACAGAGTCCTGTGTTGTCCAGTTTATCTAGATTATCTTCCTTTCTCACTTTCTGCCCCCTATCTTGAAATGGAGATTTAAAAAAAAATTAAAATTAATCCTTTTCCCTATGTGTTGGAAACATCCATCGTTGCAAAACTATATGCCAAAGAGGCCTAAACAGAAGAAAAGGTAGATATTGTTTATATGTTTATTACCATCCTATCACTTACTCTTTTAGAGCACCATTCTATATAATCCATACAGAGACTATTGACATGATTTCCACACCCCACAGCTTTAATTGGTGTAAATTACATGGAGCTATTGTAGTTTCTCCAGCTGAGAATCTGGCTCTTTTATTTTGGAGGAGTGGAACTTTTAAAAGAGAATTAAGGGTTAAAAGGAAAAGTTGCTTCCATTAAAGTCTGTCTCAAACTAAAAGAAAGCTGTCATATTTAAAAATAAATAAACAAACAAAATCCCCAAACATAGGGAATTTGCAGGCTCTCTCTCACAAAGATGCTATAACAAAGACAACAGCTTGACAATAGCAGCTGCTGCATAGAGCAAAAATTAGAGGACAATGTCATTTTTAATGATTTTTTTAAATGAAAGAATTAAACTGAAATAAACGAGATGTCCTAGGTTTTTGGAGTTTTTTTAAGAATCTGTCTCTCTGTCTTAGTGTTTATAAGTGGCAATGCAGGCAGACGACAGGAACATATGCCAGGAAGACTGAAATAGACAAAGTAATAATGGAAGTGGGGGTTTTTAAAAAATTATTATTTAAAGTTTCATGCAAGTCTATGCTTTTGCCATATTTGTATGAAACTTATAAAAAAAGCCCCTAAAACCACATATCTGTCCATATGTATAGACATGTACGTTCCCACACCCACAAAGGACATATTTTTATCTTTATATCCATACATAGCTTCACATTTATAAACCAGTATCAATAAAGTTAAATGTATTATTGAATATTATATTTTTAAAATTATTGTATATGTATGTGGAAAATAACTCAGCCAATATTAGAAAGAGAGAAAGCTGTAAAATAATATGTCATATAGCATGAAAAAAAAGAATTCTATTTTGAGACATAGTTCTCAGGTTTCTCTCTTTTTTCTCTTGGAAACTTACAAGAACAATTTAGATATTTAGTTGCTTTCACAGTGCTCTAAAGCCATATGTTTCTATTCCTCCTGCTGGATGTGCAGAAAGGTCTCTTTTATAATGACTCACAATTCAGTGCAATTTCCTCACTTAAGGGCAGAAAATATCCCTCATGGAAAAAAAAAAAAAAAAAGGTTATTTTTTTTTAAATCTAATCTTTTCTTCTCTGCACTTCCAGTAACTTAAAGCTTTCCTGAAAGGTATTCATTTGAGCCCAGTAAAGAACCACCATTAGTATCCCCCTCTCAATTAATCCTGTTTGGATTTATTGATTTTAGAATAATTGTATATAGGTTAATAGATGTATTGGATTTATTAACAATGGTATCAAAGTGCTAAAATATGATTTGTAAAAAAAAAATTTAAAAAATTAAAAAGGCTTTCTACTACATGCTTTTAATAATTGTGTTACTTTAACTTATTTAATTTCAAAAAATCTAAAAATTATCTGGAGTTCAATTCCCTATATTTCACATTATCTATGCTCATTCTATGTATTAGATGTGAATATGGGGTGCAAAACTGTGAGTTAAAAACAACAACATGAAAAAAAAATTATAACCTTTTCTTTTTTTTTTTTTCATTAAGCATAAATGGTATTAAAACAGCAAGGCATCCAAACTGTTTTGAAACGTGACATAAATTATCGTCAGAGAAGTTCATTACATAAAAGCACAGCAAGAATTGATTCTAACATTAGTTGGGGTTTGTGTTTTCAAAAGATTGATTAAATGAGGGAAAAGTTGTGCTTCTTGCCTATTAGTGCTCGCTGAACCTTCTCAGTCATACAGGAGGAGCTACTATGTTCTTATATTCCACTTGCAACTAGTCACAGTTTCATGTACAACTCCAACCATGAACATTTCTTTTCTTTTTCCTTTCCTTTCCTTTCCTTTCCTTTCCTTTCCTTGCCTTGCCTTGCCTTGCCTTGCCTTGCCTTGCCTTGCCTTGCCTTGCCTTGCCTTGCCTTGCCTTGCCTTGCCTTGCCTTGCCTTGCCTTGCCTTGCCTTGCCTTGCCTTGCCTTGCCTTGCCTTGCCTTGCCTTGCCTTGCCTTGCCTTGCCTTGCCTTGCCCTGCCCTGCCCTGCCCTGCCCTGCCCTGCCCTGCCCTGCCCTGCCCTGCCCTGCCCTGCCCTGCCCTGCCCTGCCCTGCCCTGCCCTGCCTTGCCTTCCCTTCCCTTCCCTTCCCTTCCCTTCCCTTCCCTTCCCTTCCCTTCCCTTCCCTTCCCTTCCCTTCCCTTCCCTTCCCTTCCCTTCCCTTCCCTTCCCTTCCCTTCCCTTCCCTTCCCTTCCCTTCCCTTCCCTTCCCTTCCCTTCCCTTCCCTTCCCTTCCCTTCCCTTCCCTTCCCTTCCCTTCCCTTCCCTTCCCTTCCCTTCCCTTCCCTTCCCTTCCCTTCCCTTCCCTTCCCTTCCCTTCCCTTCCCTTCCCTTCCCTTCCCTTCCCTTCCCTTCCCTTTTTTCTTCTCCTTCTCCTTCTCCTTCTCCTTCTCCTTCTCCTTCTCCTTCTCCTTCTCCTTCTCCTTCTCCTTCTCCTTCTCCTTCTCCTTCTCCTTCTCCTCCTTCTGCCACTTTCTTCCTTCTGCCACTTCCTTCCTTCCTGCCTCCCTCCCTCCCTCCCTCCCTCCTTTTCTTCTTTCCTTAGCTAAGAGTCTGAAAATTTTGAAAAAGACACACTTGCACCTAGACAAAATTTCCCCAGATAAAGCCTAAAGTAAAAGCAGAGACACAGAGACAAGAAAATGTTTTCACACAGGATGACCTTTTGTGGGAAGAGGGGGGAGATGGGATTTTTCACGCACTTCAATCTCGGCCTTTCTAGGTGAGTTTTAACTCTTCATTTTCTCTACATCTTTACCTTCTTTTTTCTCAGTAACACCAGGGAGCCTTTTCCTGTCTGGGGTTCTCCTCATTGCCCTTTTCTTTGACTTTGCGTTGTCACTCCGACCATAGTCTTGTTCTGCCAGATATGTTTCATTTTCTGCATGACTTCCCCTGGATGGGCATTTCAAGCTGTGATTTCTAAGCTTGATCTCACACTGTAGATCCTGTTATCTCTGTAAAAAGCTTTAAAGTTCAAAGTGAGTTGGATGAACAATACTTTAAAAGGAGTGTAAAGTCTAAGTATCCTCTGAGTGGGAGGATTTCAGAAAAAAAAAAAAAATCTGTTGTTTGCATGCTATTATATGAGAAAGTAGAATTAACAACCGAGATGCCAACTTGGGGTATAAATGTCACAAAATGTTACTAAGGGGACTGAGGAAGTGCTTGTAGTTGTGATTCTGCACCCACACAAAATGGCCATGGAGCTCTTGCCAATCATGGCCCCAAGGCTTCTCCTGCCAGCCGAGTTTATTCCTATGCCATTGAACCCCCTAGCAGTTTGCCAAACTTTAGACCAAATTACTTAAGCAGAAAAAGCAGGGACTAAGTAGTACAATGTTAGTAGCTACACAAAGGGGCAGAATAATCCCAAGTAGAAGGAAAAGGATGATGTTTCTGCATTTCCCACTGATGTCTGTTTGGCTGTCCTCCACATGGGCTCCCTGGAGCTTGTCCAGCTGTGTGGGAATTTTTGACAGTGTTTCCAGGACAGACGGACCTGGAACATCTGTTTTCTTGCTGTCACATATTGCATTCGTATTCAAGATTTTGTGGCAATACACCCAAACAGGACCACCCTCTAGAGCCATTATCTTTGCCCTGGTGTTTAAAAAGGCATCTTTAGAAATGTGATCACTGGTTTTGATATCTGTGGACAGAGAGCTGAGCTTTCCATTGCTAGGATATAATTTCCCTAAACACATACTAGAGGCATGTTAGAATACCATGAAAAAGAAAAAAATCTCTGAATTTTCAGGAAACTTTTGCTGGAGTAGTGAGCAATTTATTCTGTCCAACATGAGCCATTTAAAAGTTATGAGAATAGTCTCATAAATAAGAGGAGATGTGACAGAATTTTTTGGAAGGGTTTCTTTTAAAGCAGCCTGTTTTCCATATAATTCACTGGTAGTACCACATATCCCACTAAACTACACATAAATTAACCTGGTTGTAAAAACCTTTGCACAAAGAATTGAGCTCTAGATATAAGAAAGTTTATACAGCAAAAATTGCAGAGGTGACAAGGAAATTTAAGATCTAGCTGTGTAATACACAACCTGGGTGGCAAACATCTTGTGGTATTCTTATGACTTACTCATGAGGCATGACTTGGATGGCAAACATAGATTCTAGAAACATATGTTTTAAAAGGAGAGAGGATTTGATTTTTTTTTCCCAATTATTTATTTAATTATTCCTTGATGTTTTAAATATGGAAGCATAAAGATTATGAACTCATTTTAAGCCTTCAGAACACGATGGTGCATGACCAGTAATGATTGCTACTAAATCTGTGCAGCCCATCATGGCTGCTTCAGCCCAAAACCCAAGTGATCACAATATCCATGGTATGCTGGTGAGGCCACCATATCATGCAGCTGTGCAGTCCTTCCTTTTTCAGCCTTTCTTTCAATTTTTCTATTTTTTTCCCCCTCCAACTTATTCTAGAAAAGATACAGGGAAAGAGTGAAGGGATGCAAGCTTGTTTCTCAGACTAACAATTCAAAACTGCATTATAGCTGTTTTCACTGGGGATGGGTGCAGCACATGCCATTGCATTGCATACTTAGTCCTGTTTTTATTCTGCCTGGGAATTGGCTGGATGGAGCAAAGCTTTCTGTCTGTGCCGTGGCATCACAGTTATTTTTGCTATGAAAAAAACCAAAAGGTTGATGAGAGAGACTAGGTCACATCATCATCTCTTTCTCAAATATATATGGGATGTTTCTAGGACCAGCATATATTCTTCCCAGGGTATCCTGTAATGTGATTTTCAGAGAGAGATGATGCACTAAATGGATCTTTCATTTGACTCATTACAGCTATTCTTACATTGTTATGGCAAAAGAGCAGAGTAACAGACAACCACTGTGCTTAGCCTTGTTTGTGACAACTATTTGGTGCTAATTCGCCAAAAGTATATATATATATATATATATATATATATATATATATATATAGCCACAACAGCACAAAGGCAGCAGAGTTGCATGTAGAAGCAGCAACATGGATTTCTAACAAATATTGGATTCAGGATTTGGACAAGTTGTGTCGCAAATCACTGTTTTCCTGTTGTAGAAATATATTAATTTACCTTAGCCCCAAAAATGAGAAAAATAAGAGAGCTTTATACAGATTCCTTGTATTTTCTGTACGCTAAGAAGACTCCATATATGCAGAAAAATTGCAATGGCCTTTAAAGTAAATGCATGTTTTCTTTATATGTTCAAAATGCCCTCATTTCTGTTCTTAAGTTGCATTTTACAACAGTGAAAGCAATTAAACCTTCATTGTCCAAGCTTTCAAGTCAGTATGGCAATACTGTCATGTACCCATTCCATTTGGGAATAAACTAATTCTCAGTCACATGGCTAAACAGATAAATGTAGCTCCTTAGGTTAATCTTGTTTTATTATTGAGTGACATTCAGCTGTATGCTCTGTTCAGAGCTGTGGACTCTCCTTAGTTAAATATCTTTTGTATTATGGAAATAACCGTGACTTACCAAAGAGAAAAACAGTTAGAAAATTCTAAGAAACACAAAGGAAAAGAGGAACAAAACAGCAATCGTTAATTTTTCAGTTCCTGTGATTCAGAGGAGAAAAATCAGGATGTACTGCATGCTGTTTAATTTGTAGCTAATGACATTCATTATAATGACACATTAGACATTCAGAGCTTTGTCTTCTATTGTTTGGGGTTTTTTAGAATGTTGATATGTGCAGGTTTTGAAATGCAGTAGAGCTACATTATATTTTTTTTTTTAATATAATACAATAATTGTATTATTTTGGCAAAAATAAAGTCCATTTCTCTCAAAACAAATTCCAGGTTCCAGTGAGGGGCAAATTCCAGATTCCAGTGAGGGAAGGGTTTGATCCTGGATCGATCCAGATTAGATAAAAATGGCAACCTCACTTACAGGGACACCACAAAGGCAGCTGTTTTCCTAGTTTTTCATTAGGTACAGACAATGTGCCCACATCAGGGCTGAACAAAGGACAATACGGCAAATTTAACCTTGGTACTTATTTTGTCTCCTACAGACAATTTTGCCATTGAAAAGGAGATGTGAGCCTTTTTTATAAGACTGTTTCAGCAGTCTGTTTTAGCAAACATTGTTTGCAATGTTTCTTGTCTGTTTTGGACAGTGGTCTGATAGAAATAGATGTTTAAAACTCATTTCTAAAGTGGAAAGTGTAGAAGTTCTGGTACTTGAACCTTCAGGAATTATAATGGAGTTGAATGCTTTCTTAAAAGCTTTTCTACTAATTCAAATAATAGGGATTTTTCAGAAGATCCACAACAAGAAAAGTAGGAGCAAAAGTGGTAATTCAGCAAACTTCTGTCATATTTGAGTAATGAATCAGGTGGTAAACTCAGTGATTCTGTAAGTTGATGAGGCATCCCAATATAGAGGTTGCATGCCACAACAAAAAGGGAAGTAGTGGATTGGAGTACTGTTGTGATATCTGAAAGGAATCTTTTGAAACAGAAGTTTTCAGTTGCACAGAAAACTATTAAAAAATAAACTTACTTTATTTGTAAGTTTAGCATTGGTTTATTTTGCCTAGCAAGACAATTAGAAATAGTTTTTCAAAGATTTATTAAAAGGTAATATCCTGTTTGGGTGCTTCATCTGAGAACTGCATCTTCTCATTTTCTCTACATGATGCACAGGAGTGTGAAAATTAACATTTTTATGCTCTAAATACACTAAAAATGGGTAAAGGGAAATCCAGTTAACTGAAACTTGCAAAGCACCCTAGATTTTCAAGTCTGTGTACAGAGTCATTCAACATAATAGGTTTACAGAGAGGAGGCTCTGCTATAATTTACATTTCAATAATTTGATTTGCCTGTGACATCAGTCAGCAGATCAATTGTATTCAAGATGAAAATCTGGTAGCACCTGCCTATGGCCAGGATCTCTGATTTCATTGCAGCTGATGATTCTTTCCAGAAATTCTGACTCCCTGTGGCCTGGCCTGGCAGTTCCCATGTGAAGAGATGGAGAAGGACATGCTAAAACACTGGTAAAAGGAGAGGTCTTTAAAATAAATAGCCTTCCTCCAATTCTCCTCTGGCTACAGCTGCCCATAGGGACTCTGGCAGCATGTGTCTGAATTAAATATCTCCCCAACATCAGCTACTGCCAGAGAATCAAATGCCAATTTGGCTCATGAGAGAGGGCAGACTTTCTTTGTTTTGTTTCTTTTTTTCTTCTTGAAATCAAAGCATAAACTGTTTTAAGAAACAGCAGCTCCTGTTTGGCACTCAAATTAATGTGGCAAAATGCCATGATTTTCAATATTGATTTACAACTATATCCCAGTTCATAAACCTGTAGTAGTGATTCTGCTGTCACATTATATGTGTGTAGTCAAGAAAAAGTGTTTTTAATTCATAAAACAATAATTCAGAAAATGAAAATGTTAGAAATCATCAATGTGTTGAGCTAAACCACATAAGCATTAAATTTCTGACTGATGTGTGTTTTTAGTATTATCAGTACTAAAACAGTAGCTGCACACCATGCAATTTTTATTAAAAATATTTAGAGAAGTGAATTTTAATCAAGAAACTTCACTCTATTCTCTCTGGATTAGACCGTTTTAAAAGATTGTGATTTTATCTATTAATATGAAATATAAAGCAAAGAGCAAGACAGATAGACTTTTGCCTGGTCCATATGCGTTTATAAAACTACTGGTCTGATCTGGAAGCATTTTACACTTCTGTTCTCCTTGAGTAAGGTCATAAGACAGAAAGGAAAAATTACTTCATTGTTAAAAAAACAATTTGAAACTCTTCTCTTTGATCCAGTGATGGGGTCTGTTATGATTACTGAGGGATACATTAATTAATGTGCTGAAACTCAATAGAGTAAGTAAAGCAACTATTGATTAGCTTTTGGAAACATAAACACACTGGAGGGAAGTCTAGACTCAACTCTTGTTATAAACAAATACTGCAGTATTCCACAGCAGTGGCTATAATAATGTGGATTCCAATAGTATTTAGAGCCATTACCATAGAATATTATCATGGGGTTTGTGAGCAGAAATGCATCTGACAAGATCAGAAACACATCTTCAGCTGCTTCTGTGGAACTAATATGGTATATCAGCTGATCAACTCTCAATGTTATCTATTATTTATTCTCTAGTCTTATGTTTTAAAAGGTTTTGGGGTTTTTTGTTTTTTGTTGTTTTTTGGTTGGTTGGTTGGGGTTTTTTTGTTTGTTTGTTTTTTGTTTGGGTTTTTTTTTGTCTTGTTTTTGTTGTTTGGTTTGGTTTGGTTTTTTTTGTGTTTTGTTTTGGTTTTGCCTTTTTTTTTTTTTTTTCTGGGTTTTTCTTGCTATTTTGTCTTACAACTCACAGCCTGGCACTGTAACTTTAAAGGCTACTTCTTTAAAGGATAGATTTGTTCAAGTGAAGATTGTGTGTGTATCCAGTTGAACTGAACATGGTTATTTCTCAACAGTCACTGATTTCATTTGTCACTTTATTGCTTGAGTCAGGGGAGTGGATTAAGGCACAGGATGTCACTGCCACTTTAAGAGAGCATCCTTTTTGGAAAGCCAGTTTATAGTTTGGTGTTTATTTGAATAAAAAGCTCTTCTACAAAATGTGAGTTGTTTCCTGAGAGGAGGCAGAAGCTGAATAGTATTCTTCATGGGAAAGGGAGTGATTTAGTGCACTGAGTCACCCAAGGAATTTGCTACAATCCACTCATTCCTGTGCAGAAATGAAAGGATGTGGCCTCATTGTAGTCAAACCCATAAAGCATGTTGACACCCAGGAGAACAAGTCCTCACCAGTGTTAGTGATCATATTGACCACTAATGGACTTATAATATTAAAAAGTCTACTATAGGTCAATTCAAGATTTGCATGGGTCTAATGGACAGCAATGAACAAATTGTTTCAGTACAAAGTTGGCTGTTCCAGTTCTGTTTGGCAATAAGTTGCTGTTGTCCTGCTGTTTGTGTTAGCTGTAAAGCAACCATGTTGGGATTGAAGTAACTGGTCTTTTTCACAGTGATTTTCTTGCTAGAAATCCACACTTAAGTTAGTATTTTCAGGTTTGTTGCCATCACACATTTTCTGATAGTTGGTAAATTAAGAGGACTTCTTTATAGAAGTATAAATATTCTTTTCTGACGCCATGTTAATTTTTTTTTTCCAATAGCTTTACATATTTGATTTCTTTGGCTGTTTGGGTTTTTTCCTCCATTATTTGCTTTCATCTGGACAAGTTACACTGAGAATTTATCTGAATAAACAACTATTTGAAGTACATAAGTCAAAGGTTCTTAAAACTGATATACGATCCATTAAATAACAATTGAAGAAATAGTGGAGTAGCCTCACAATAAACAATATGTTTAATGCAAATGCCTAAACTGATATAAAATTCACAATAAGATATAATAGTCAAATTCTATAAACTTGTTGCATTAAAAAAATTTAATTAGCTGGCTCCAAAGTTGAGACATATTTTACAGAACTACAAACCCCTTGATTAAAAGTACCCATTAATTTTACAAATAATATCAAAAGGCAAACTAGGCTAGAAATGGGAAAATTAATGTAAAAGAACTGTGGATGTTCTTGAGATAGATTTTGCACATGTTATGGTTATGTTAGATAAGCTTTTTTTTTTAGAAGGGAAAATCATCATAGAGAAACATTTGCAATTTTAATATCATACAGGAGGGGCAGGCAATAGAACTTTCTGTCACAGGTCAATCACCTTAAAATAGGTGCAGGTGTGCAGAGTGCAAAGATGAAAGCCTCAAAATGAATAAAAGATGGTAAGAGTCACAGAATCACAGAATCAGAGAATTATTTAGGTTGGAGAAGACCTGAATTTTTGCAAACACTCTTTCTGCTGAGGGACAGAGGTGATGTTTCTGGAATAAAGACCTTGAATGTGAAATCACCTCTTGTTTCAAATTCACCCTGCAAGAGGCTGAACTTGAACTATTTGAATTTTAGACAACAGATATATGCTCTGCCTGTATTGGCGTTATATTGCAGTACCTTTAATTCAGCAGGAATAGGGAGATCTTAATTAAAAATAAGTGGGTAAAAAAAAGGCAGAACTTTGCTTTCATGCTAACTTCAAAATCCTTGATAATGTTTTTTTTTCCTACGTCCTGTGATGCCCCATATGTTATAAAGCTTATCTTTTTTCTTATACAAAAACAGTCTATTCTCTAAATTATAATGCCATTTTCATTTCTATTGTACACAAAAATCTCTTCCTTTTCTTAGAAAATACATCTGTTCCTCTGTTCTATAAAAGCTCTACTTTTAGTAGTTCAAGAAGCCTATTAAGTTAGATTTGAGGAGTGCTTTTATATATTACTTTATCCATTTCAATGTGGTTTTTTTCTGTAAAATAATAATAATAATTTTTTAAAAAGACAGTTCATGTTGGAATTGAAATCTTTTCTCTTTTTTTGCAAGGGGAGAGTCATGGATAGCAAGGTTATGCCTCCACACTGTGTTCCACAGCTTGGTTAAGAGAACTATATCAATATTCTCTGGTATCAAAACTATCAAAACTCCGTTTTTGTCTGTGTCAAGGAAGGTAAGACTACTTTTGATATTATGTTGATTTTTTTTAAGGTTAATTTTTCTTAGATGGTAATTTGTGGTTACCTCTCTGCGTATGGAGCTATTGCTGGAACATCAAGGTCGAGTCTTTCCACATAGGGTAATGACAGTAATTTCCCTCATTCTGTACAGGATTATAAACAATGCTCTGAGGCAAAAGATTTAACTACATTTAAATAGTTTTATTATATGGTGGTACTGTTGTTTTTATACATTAAATTTTAGCAAAGGGTGAAGCCTGTGAAATGAATAATCATCAGTAAGCCACGATAAAAAAAATACACAAAACCTGCTACTGCATAACTGATGCTTCAGAACTCAAAGTGTAACAGAAATAACTGCTTTTTCAGAGGAATTGGGGGTATTTTTGCTTTTATTTTAAATTGTGTGTGTGTGTACTTTCCTAATCTTTGGGGATCTCAGTGATACAACACCTGAAATCTCCTAAATCTTAGCCCCAGCTCTGCATCATTTTTGAGAGGTCTAAAGTTGTGCAAAAAAGAACCCCTAAATATGCACATATCCAAGCTCCTCTTCACTAAAGAGAAATGATTCTCATATCTCAAAGTGACAGCCATCTCTAGAAATCACAGTGACCTATTCATTAAAGACCCGAGTCCCATGTGCATGGTAGAATTCATTAAATGATGTTATTCTCTGAGCAAATGCTATAAAACTCCGTGGTCTGACATTCATAAATATTTGTGTCGGGCAATTACCTGGTAAAACTTCAGTGTATTGAAGAAGAAATATTAAAATAAAGTCAATGCTTTTTGTTTGGATTCTTTCTCTTTTTTTCTATTTTTTAAAATATTTTTTTTTCCTCAAGAAGATTTGACTTCTGTCACTCAAGTTTAGAGCCCTGCTTCTTTTGCATGAAGAATGGGATAAGCTCTCCACATCAAAAATATCATCTTGGCCAAGGTCATTTAATTCCATGGAATCAGACTGAGACTTCACCACTCAGAAACGTTTATAGCCCGCTGTCATTCTGGCAGGTGACAGAAATAGAGGGTGGAGCAGGTGCCGAGCAGAGTTGTCATATTTTCACAGCAAGGCCGGGGAGCTCTGTGATTTATGGATGCTCAATATACAACCGTGACGCCCCACAAGTGAATACACAAGTTGCAAATCTGTAAACAGCTACGGTGGGAATTTGCTAATCTCTGCCTGCTGTAGCTCATTCTGTACAGATCCTCGAGCTTTGTGTAAGAAAGTTTTGACATTGTGCTGTGTAAAAACACACACAGCATCTTGCCAGGGCTTGTCAGCAAGGACAACAATGCATTTTACTAAGTCTGTGAAGCCTATCATTGTTCATAATGTCACACTGTTGAGAGCTGAAAAAGCAGAACTAATAAGACCTTTCTAGAACAATTTCTAATGTTCCTTGAAAAGGAAATGTGTTGTTTCACTTATTGTGTTGAACCAAGGTAAGCCAAAGCTCTGAATAAAACTAAGACTAAGTGATATTTCTCCATACTGAACAGACAATAAATCTCTCATAGCTGGTTTTCTGGTATCCTGTTTAGTTGGGATCAGATACTTTTTGCTTTATTTTTCAGTCCTCACCAATTATTACCTTTTCTTTGTACCTTAAAGGGAGTTATGGTTGTTGCCTTTCACTATGAATAGAAACATAAAAGCAAAGGAAAATTTACTGAAATTTTAAAAAATAAATCTTCTGTGTCTTAAAATATTACTGTCTTTTTTCACTCAAAAATGGCTATTCGCAGAGCAAGACCATTGACAAATGTGATTTTTAAGTGAGAAGCTTCCTAAAAATATGATAATGACTACACAGATATTCTTTTTTCACACAACAAATTATATAATGTTACAACATAGTGAATCCTGGAGATTACAGGAGATTCATCAAAATATTTAGAGGTTTAGTTCCTTGGTAATTTGGCCTAATATTTCTACAGCCCTTGAATCGGAAATTGATGCCATTTCAGAAAAAGGTCTTCAAAATATTTTCAGAAAATCTGTTGGAAAAAAATCCTCAAAACCCAAAAAATTTTCCAAGTTTCTATCACTGAAATACATCTATTAGCAGCTAAGGATAGCTCCCTAGTTCGTAGGTGGACCAGGTGTTACTTGGTAGAATTAGAAAAATTTCACATACATAGTTTCCAGTGACTTTCCAGCCTACGAGATCTACAAGACTGGAAGCTTCCTGATCGAAGATTTTCTTTGAGAGGGAGAAAAACCAGGCAGAAAACAGATGCTGTTTGGCTCCTGTTCTATCACAGCAGAACCCAACCCAGCTAATTTATGTGGCTAGCTTAGAACTCAACTCCTGGATATCCTTAGTATCTCATTAATCCAAAGTACCTAGAGCTCCATAAATATGAAATGGAGTTGATGAAAGGAAAATGCCTTTGAAAGCCATCACAGGCTTTTGGTCCATCTATTGTAGCTCCTCCCTGACCACACTGACTATGCAAGAGATGGTTTTCCTTCACAGCATGACTCACTCACTGCACATGAAGCATAGCCTTTCCTATCAGAGCTGTTTCTTTGAAGCCCTGCCACAATCTCCAGTTGCCATTCTCCATCATTGAAAGGGGGATGCTAATTCCATTGCTTTCACACTGAGCAGATCAGCCTCCAGACACTCCAATAAGAGCACCGTGGTTCAGAGGAGGGGGCAAAACACCTCTAGATCAGGGCTGAATTTTGACTCTCACTGAGGAATTCCTTAACGGTTTGTGCTGTAAATTCAGGCTGCATTGCAGTGAAGTTGCACATAGAAGGATATCACCCACCATTTAGCATAAACATCTGGGCATACAAGGAACTCAAAAGGTGATTAGTGAAGCACCTATGGATTAACAAATCTGGAGAAAACAGAAAGAAAGAAATAAAGAAACAGAAAACAGAAATAAAGAAAACAGTCTGGGTTGTTGTTTGGGAGTTAGCTTGTACCTCAATTAAAGAGGGGAATAAGAAAAAGAGATATCGCCCTTAGGGTATGGTGCTATCTTTACATATGGCACAGTTCCTTACATATTTATTTGTGTGGGACAGCCACAGTTAACAGTTTCAGAGTGGTGTACATGTCCTACTTCCAGTTGCACAGCTTGGATCTTATCCTTATGGATATGTGTTCTTTCAGAACTTTGCACGAAGGAAATTTCAAATGCAAATGTATTGTCATTTTGTTCTGAATCTTGGCCCTAAATGTGGGAAGCCACTACTCTAGAGGGAATGTGTACATTTCATTTTGGAAAAAAAACCAAAAACACATTTCATCCTTATTTTAGAATATTTACTTTAAAACATATTTTATAATTAAATTTTATAATTGCCTCTTAGTGGTTCTTGCACCTTTTAACCTTTGTGCAAAATTCATAGCTTTTCAGATTGGTGGTGTTTGTTGATTTCTATCTAAAGCATATATGTTCACATGGAGCAAAACATTCTTTATTAGACTGATAAACAAGTTATTCATTTGACCCTCAAAAGGAGAACTACCTTGATAATACACCTTTGAAACATGCAGCAATTTGGTCAAAAAATACACTGATGATACTTTCATGGCTGCAATTTTTTCCCCTCTTCTCTATTTTAAAACATATTGACATATTTATTTGCTATAGTACCAAGTTTCAAAGCCTAACCATTTCTAATATGATACAGTCCTTTGACTCAAAAATCTTATTCCCAGATATTAAATCAACATGTGCCTTTATGACTCACCATTTATCTGTGGGATGATGATTTAATTCATAATTTAGAGAGGCATCTGTATAAACAGATCTTTACTAATAACTGTGAAAGATAATCTTGCCATGTTCCTTTTCATACAAAGGGGGGAAAAATTAAATCAAGAAAAAATATCCTTAAAAATTTGTTAATCTTACAGCTGTTCCTCACAGGGACTCCCCTCAAAAGCTCCTTCCCTCCACAGATGCACACACAAATGAATTTGTGTGAAACTGCTGTACATGTAATTTTGTATACCTTACATATAAAATAATTTACACAAGTTTTAAGTCTCCTTTTTATTCCAACAGTGATGCAGAGAAATAAGCCCCAGAGGGCTTTAATATAAATGAAAGCTTATAGTTTAAGTGTTATTAATTAAATTGCTCTTCAACCAGGTTATACTTGGAGCTACTCATACTATGCAGACGTGAACAGACGCTGTGTTAAAACCCACATCAGTAACTACATCCTGAATTCATTCCTATACTTTATAAACAGAGGAAGGAATTGATATGTACTTCTGGCTTTGCCTTTTTTCCTCATTTCCTTTCTTGCAATTCCTTCTCAGAAATCCAAAGGCTGACATTGTTTTCCTTCATAATGATTATTTTTTTATATCATGAGTAATTTTTCAGTGCTGTGCATATTGCACAATTTCCAGAAAAGACAAGGAATTAGGCATGTCTTCCAGTCCTGTGGTGCTGTGGATACACAGCAAGTGACTCTGTGATGGGTGTTATGGCTTCTATGTTCCATTTTGCAGCTGCCACTTCTGATGTTTTCACTTTACTTCTCTTTCCATTCTTCACCTAAAAGATGAAGATGTTTTTAATTATTTCCATGCAAATTAGAGACTGACAGTGAAAGTGAACCTGTCTTTGCAAACATAGAGCCAGTATCAATGTGCAGGAATGAAAAAGAGAATTACTTGAGTTAAAATTCAGGAGACATGAGACTAAGATCTCATGGGAATTAAAACTGGGTTTTAGCTTACAATAAGTTCAAAAGAAGAGAGATGAAACTCAAGTAAAAAATTATCCTAAAAATGTGTGCCATATGCTGCAAGATTTTGAATATTTTTTCTCTTTTTGAAAGATACCTGCAGCATAATTTCAGGACAGACTCACTAGCTGTATCTAAAGGGTTTGGGATTACCCCACTGCATGGTCAAAGGATTACATCTGAGAAAAGGCCAGAACAGCTTTACTACAGACTGCCTCTGAAACTTATATATTCATCAGTTCCAGTGCTGGAAACTCCTTCTGGGAAAAGATGAATGCCAGCAACATGCATACAGATTTAAAGTGCCTTTACCATTTTACCCCTTAGATTTCCACTTTAGGAAGATATTTGATTTGTGGATATCATTCCTGCTTCAATGATACCATTGATTTAACAGGAGACATTGCTTCATCTTGAAACTTTGATTTGGTTCTGGGTTGAGGCACCTGAGGCTTTCATCAGAAGACACCAAAAGATATTCCAGATATTTTTCTCTCCCCACCTTGCACCCCAGTATAAGGATTGATATCTATATGAATAAAATTTCCAGCATAAATGCAAGGAGAGTTTCCTACTCCAGCATGAAAATGAGAGGAAGCAAACCAAGAGTGATAAACACTGACTCTTAAATGCCCTAAGCAGAGAGCAAGGAGGAGGGAAAATATAGAGTGGGTAGAAATGTGGTTCATTTTAAAACTTAATTTAATAAATTGTGCTAAAGATGCTGAAAAATGCATTTAGCTGTCAACCTCCAGGACCCTACATTGTGAACTAGCATCTAGCCATAATGGGGTTTCTGCTTCATCAGCTGCAATAATTATTTTTCTTGATTTTCCTTGGTCATTTTATAGAACAATTTCTCAGTGTGTATATGTATGTGTGCATGTGCTTTTCTGTGCATTTCCTTTGATTTCTTTCTCTTACTTATTTTTCTTTCCTATCAAAAACAAAACTAATCCAAGAAAGGACAAACTACCACAAGAAGGAACATTAAAGATTATTTAAGACACATTTTGATGACTGACATTGTAAAGAGTTCTTACAACGAAGTACAGCCTCCTGGACAGGGCTCACTGCAGACACTTTTTCCAGGGACTTTACAGAGAGTAAGGGTGCCATGGAGCTCAAGGTCCATGCTTGTTCCTCAATAAGGCAGCTGGTGTACATATGGCTTCACTTTTTGCTGCAGATAACATACCTGCCATTGCCAGATTCATTGTGCAAGGATTAAACGGGGCCACAGAGTCCTTAGCAGTGCTGAGCAGACTTCAGGCTTGGATTTGCATGCTTAGGACTTTAGAGACAAGTTGTGTCAAATGCTTAAAATCATCAGCTATTTTTCTCACTTGATTTGCTCAAGAAGTGGGTGACACTGCTGGTTGGGAAGTGGCTCTCAGCTTTCCCTTCTCCCTGTCCAGAATTTCAATAAGACCTTTTGCTCCATTTAAGTGCTGGTCATGTTCAATGAATCTCAGGTTTTTATTTTCTCCAACAAGACACACTAGGGCTGTCGTGGTTTGACCAGGAAGTGAGTTTCTGGGAAAGTTGTGGTCAAACCAATCAGTGGCCAGATTTGAAATTGGCACCTGTTGTGGCCACTGGGGATCTGGATACGCCTCTGAGAACACACAGGGGTTAAAAGCAGAAGATTCCCAGAGAACTTCCTCTTTTGGATCCGGCAGTGAGTGAATCTGACCTCTCCCCTGCCCAGCTGCGTCTAGGTGGGGCAGGGGAGGCCATGCGGCCTGTGGGAATGGATGCTGGAGCCCTGCAAGGGTCAGGGGTGGAAGAGACTTGGGATGTCTGGGCAGCCCCCCCAGAGAGAGTGATAGAGACTGTGCTGGCCGCACGGCCGGCCAGAAGCGGGGGATGCGGCGAGAGAAGGTGTCCGGCAGCTGTGGGAGTCCTGGGCAGACAGAGGTGAAGATTTTAACACCTTGGTAGAATTATGGAAACCTTACAAATACTGATCCTCCTGAATCGGAATGGGGAGAGAGAGATGAGGCATGACGAAATGGGCAAGCATAAGGAAAGTTGGAAGAGGTGAGAAGAATCCTAGGTGGGAAGAGATGATGGAGTGGCCTTGAGCTGGACTCTTTCTTGTATAGCCATGGACAGGCCCGTGTTTTTCCTGTGACCCAGAGGCTGTATTTATGGGGAGGCAATACCTTGGAGTCAAGAGTGAAGCAGTGGAGTGAACAGAGATGGCTGAGGAGGGTGTGGGATGCCCTCTGTCTCTGTGGAGGGGAAGATCTCTGTTCACGAGGCCCCTCAGCCCCAGGGGGTAAATTTGGGGGGGACTGGTGTCCCGAAGTTGAGAGACTGCTGCTTTTGGAACTGGGTGGAGCATCCTTAAACAAGGAACCCTAAAAGCAGTCCTGGCCCATGTGCAGTGGTGAGAGGACTGGACATGGAGGGGGAAGAAGTCACGAGGGCAGATGTTCTCTGGGAGGTGCCACGAGTGACATGGAAACACAAGAGGTTTCAATTGTGTTTCCATGGCAAGCCTATGGTGCAAGGGGGGACTCCTCTCTCCCCAATGGATTTGAGGATGGATTATTGAGGGGTGATGATGGACTGAAAGTTGATTATGTGAGAGATGGTGATGTGGTGGAAATCTATGGTGTTATTTCATTCGGTGTAGAAAATGGAGGGGGGAGGAGGAATGTATTTGGAGGGTTTTCATTCTTATCTTTGTGTGTGTTCCTTTTCAGATATTGTAATTAATAAAGTGTTGTGTTTTTCCCTCCATCCCCAAGTTGGAGCCTGCTTTGCTCTGTGTCTGGGTCACATCTCACGGTAACCATTTTGGACCTTTCATGGGGGCCCTGGCATTGTGCCAGGGTCAAACCATGACAAGTGCACATGGTCTTAAGGATGTGTGAGTGTGTATGTAGTAAAAAAAAAACCAAAAAAACAAAACCCCCAAAAAACCTAAACAACACAAAACCACAACTTAACAACGCACTGATTTGGATCATGCTGTGATGTGTGTTTATGTCTTTTTGATCTATATTTTCTTTTATTAACCATCCCCTTGCCCTGTATCTGAGAGTGTTAGCTACTGTTTCTCAATTACACCCACAGGTAAAACCTGCCCTGTGGGGTTTCTCACAGCAGTTGCCCTTCTAGCGTCAGCTCAGCAGATGAAAAGCAGATGGAAAATTCCAGGGGTTCAGGTCTGAATGCTTCAATCATAAGTTAGCATAACGTGGACTGGTGAGAGCTGTGTTTTGAATCTGCTATGCAAAATGAGACAGCTGCACTCTAGCAAAGATGTTTGCACTAAAAAGTAAGAAAAACAAATAAAGGATTCAAGGAATTTACACTCAAAGAGAGAGAAAAAATAAAAAAAGGAGAAGGTGAACACTGGGGTTATGAGTAGATACAGTTTGCCTCAGTCAGGGGTGTTTTAGATCAGGTTTGCTTCTGTGGAAGCAGGAACTATATCAATTAATGGATATCCTTTAGCTGAGACACTTACATTCTGTTTCAGCATGAAGTTTCAATAAAAGAAGGGACAGCCCATTTAAGCATCATCCTGAATTATCAACTTTCCTCTCTCCCTCCCTACCCTTCCTCTTCACTGGGTGCAAAGAAGGTCTGAAGTTCCTAAATTAGATATCTCTGTAGATGCCTTGTAAAAGCAAACTGGCTTCATTTTTATTAAAACATCAAAGTACACAAGAAGAGACCCATGGATGGGAGATGACCTGAGTTTGAAATCAATATCAGAACAGGCTTAAAACTTCTGTTAAGACTTCTTTTCCATATTGGAGTCAAATTTGGACCACTCATTACCTCCAAAATTAAGACCACTGACAATTTTTATCCTAACTTAAGACTGATGCTTATGAAGACCTCAAATTAGCTCCTGCACATGTTCCTCATTCCTATTAATTTTATTTATGTATTTAAATCGTTGCTCACTAGGATACTCTCATCAGATGCACATTTTGCTTTTGGGAGAGTTCCCAGGGGAGTGGCAGTCAGAGAGTATTACCACAGCCTTCTTCATCACAACACAAACAATATCCTGCAGCATAACTCAATCTAAGCTAGCAGGCAGCTGTACAGTACAGTCCCTCTATCAATTAATTTTAATAATAATACTTAGCATGTACAAAATATGTTTCAACTTCAAAGCACTTTTTGAACAGAGAGGGCCAAAGTGGGTCTACCCCCGTGTAGCTGTATTTGACAGAAGAATGGTGAAAAAAGTATGTTGCAAACACCATTCTCCATCTCTCTTGTCTTTCTTTTTCTCCACCCAGACTTGAAGTGATTTCACTCCTGTTTTTCCATTTTATTGGACAATATGCAGCCACCTCAACAACTCACAATTTTGATGTTTTCAAAAGAGTTACAGTCAAAGCCTGAGCAGTGACTTACTTTGTGCATTTGGATAACATGTAGACTACAGTTAAATTCTTCCCTTTTATTTTTTTCCCTTTTTTCTGGCTCAAGATCAGAAAAATGCTACCAGTCTAGTGCTGGAGTGAGGTGGTGTTGGAAAATTCACTATTTCTTTTCCATTATCTCCTAGTTTCTGATTTTATTTTCCATGAGAATACCAGTAAGAATGCCAGTATGCTGCACCATACATTTGAAGATTTTAAGTGGAACAGCTTAAGAAATTTGTTTCCTTTCTACCCTATGCTTTTTCCTGCCCCATTTCATGTCAAATCAACTTCAAATGATCTAGCTAGAATGGGTGCTGATGTCAGAAACCACTTCTATTTCCTTTGATATATTGCTCCCAAAACAGGTCTCTCTGCACCTGCTGGACGAAAAATGTGCTGTAGGGAGGATGGAGCACTTTTAATGCAATACCTGCTAAAGCCATGTTCATTAATGCTTCAATTTTCCTGTTACTGTGAAACGTGACTCATAATACATCCATATATTAATAGCAAACCCATTGACTACTAAGAGGATGATACTGTAGGGGACTATTTAATATCAGATAAAAAGTCTCAGCCATGTGTAGAAAAACAAGCTGAATTTCTCTCTCACAGGATGTTTTAAGGCTGTATCAGCTCTTGACATCACTGTATACCAGTTGCCAGTTGGGGGTTCACTCATCTTTGATTCAAGTACTGACACAGCTTCTAAAACAAGACCCTATAAGAGAGCCACAGGGAAGAGTTTCTCTGGTATTGCACAATGAGTAAAATTTCTTCCAGCTTAAAAACAGAAAAAGAAAGTGCTGTTATGCTTCCAGTATCTTTCTCTCTCTCTCTCTCTTTTCTCTTGCTTTTTTATTTTATTTTATTTTTTATGGATATAAAGCACATAATGAAAAATATACTGTAGATCAGCTGCAATCATTTTGTCATTGCTGAAGGATATTATTATCTAAAAAGCATTTATAGAAGAGAATATATGATCCATATATTCATAAAATTTGTTCAAATTGGTTTAATGTTCTGAACAGTATATCACACAGTCTTTTCTCTGTTAATCACATGTTTCTTGAAAACAGGGCACATATATCTTTCTATTTTATCATATTCTTTGTTTAGTTTGTGTATTTTAAATATATGCTGACAAGATAACTTATTGTACCATTTTGGAATATTAAGTAATGAGGATTTTACTATATCTATATCTTCTTTTTATCATTTAAAATCTAACAAGAATCCTAAAAGCATGCATTTCTGGAACACTGAATTTCAAATGGTATCATCAAACTATTTCCAATAGTTTTTACATTTGTGTTCTCACTGGGGAGATGCTATATTATGTCAGTGAATATTTATGTGTACAACTCTAATTCTGAAACCTTCTTCAAATGTAAACCATTCAAACCATCAAAAGAGAACTTAAGGTATGTTTTTCAAAACCATTGTAATCCCTAAAGCAGCACTAGTTTTGGAAAAAATTCTGGCATTTGAAAAAAAGATGTTTGTGACGTTTGACATCCTTGTGGTTTTTGTTTGTTTTTTTTTTTTTTTTTAAGTTCTTTCTGTACTAATATTTACAGATTTTTTTTTACATAATTTTGAGAGCTGTGTTGTGTCCTCTGCTTCTAAATATTTATAAAGCAGAAGAGTTTGTTGCAAGTGTGATCACACTGTGAGACATACAGAGGAGATTTCTACAAATGTTTTTCCTTCTACAAATATTTCTTAGAGACTTCATATGAGTTATTACATTGTTTACCCACAATTTTTTATGACATTTATTTTAATTGGAACTTGATTGCTATAATCACAACAGAGCATGAGAATTGCAAAGAGTTTTATCAGAACAAAACTTTCTTGGATCACACAGAGAAACAGCATATGAACCACACATTCCAGGTGGCAAAATCTCTAGGATAAAGAAAAAATGTACAAGTGTGTTCCACATTTTTCATTAAAATTTTCAATGGGGTAATTTATATATTTCCTCAATGAACCTGTATCTCGGATCAGCTAGCACTGTTCATTAATTTTAAAGTGGAAACAAGGCTTTTGGTGCAGCACTGGATGTATTACAAAATTATAAGTAGCATATTTTATGAAATTACAATCTATTCTATCTTAATCTAGAGTGATCTACCTGAATATAATTGCCTGGATCACTTTAGGCTATATGGTGTTCTTTTATCTTGGATCACTACAACTTTCCCATTTCTGGTTTCCCATATTTTTTCTTGACAGCTTTATTCCTCACATGGAGTATTTGGGAAAGTCTTTTGTATCTCTGTATACCATATCACAGAAAGTAATTAAGTTATAGTTTTAATCCTTATTTCAAATAACTTTAGGTATTTTCCATTAGCTTCAACATTAGAGGTGTTCACAAATGAGGAATATGGTGTAAATATGTATTCTGATTTAATGGTGTTCAGTAAGTTTTTTCTGTAAGTATGCCCTAACTTTAATAACCTATAGGATGACAACCTTTCTTAAAAGTTGTGACTCCAACAGCCAAGTGCTTATAGTCATCCCAACCGTCTCAAGGGTATGAGCAAAAGTTTAAATGAATAAATTCTAGAAAATATCAAAGAAATATAAATTCAAATTTCTAGTTAGCATGTCTTCACTTCAAACTGCTCCTAAGTGCTTTAGAAAGCCTCAGTTTTTCAGAGCAGGCCAGTAATAATATAGCTCATTAAATGCCCATATTAATTCACTCTACCACCCTCTGCCCCTGTCACACACAGTTCAAATTTGCTCAAAAGTTAGTTGCTTTCAAAATAAGTCATCATCCTATCGGGATCTGAAGTGTGCTCACCCCCACCCCACCCCCTTGGGGCTCTATGGCCATTGCATTTAATTTAATTTAGGAGAAATCTGAATTGAATCTTGTCGTAGTCCCCCCTGGGGAAGATGTGCTTCACAAATGAAGTGTTGCAGACAAAAAGGGAGCACGCGCAAGCTGGGGAGCCGTGAATCTTCCCAGACATTCATTTGCATATCTCCTCTCCTTCTCAGTGGGGACTGGAAACAGAGCTTTGTGTCTGTCCTGAAACTAGCTGGTCCTCATTAGGCATCAGGTGTACCTATTGCATTTTGGGCAGGCTGTGTTTGAAGACACCTTCTTGGACTTTTCTTATTTTTTTTGTCTCCTCTCATTTGCTCTTGAAAAATAGTTAATAAAAATTTGTTATCTAATGGCTCTCTAGATACTGCTAGTTAAGTTACTGGGGGTTTGGAATATTGAGGATGGATTAGCAGGGAAGAGTAGGTCACCACATGTGATCTGTATTTATGAGGTTCTATCTTGATATCTTCTTTCGTTCAATTAATTGCTAAATTTTGTGGTAAGCCATACCAAAAATCTCCAGGACTCAAAGAAAACACAGAGTTGAAGATATTTTGGTTTCTTTGATGGTGTATGGAGTTAATGCCCTACATTTTTGCTGGTTAACCCAGTTGTTGTATGTTGCCCACTAACATGGGTCACCAGATGCCAAAACACACTGTAATTCCATCTGACCTGTGTGAAAACCTCCCTTGCTAACTTTCATTTTAAAGTAATTCCTCAAGGTTCAACTTATGCAGATAGCAGAGTTGTTCCAAAACAGCACAAATGCTATGTATTTTTAATAAAAATTAATTAGGTGGAGGATCTCCATTGCCCCAAGTTCTGTGTTTGCTCTGTTGCTATTTCTTTGTGCTTTGCTTCATGGAGGGAGTTACACTTTGCATCAAAAGAGCTGCAAATGTGCAGACATATTGTAAAATGTGTGGGCAGCTTTCCATGGCTGATTTCAGAGACTCAGTACATAAGGTTGAGACTAAATTATAGCTAGGAGAAGTTATAGCTTAGAAGAAAATCAAAAGAGAACACAAAACCCTACACTCTTCAGCAAAAAAAATTTTATCCACTCGTTTATTTCCCCTTTCCCTAAAGAATAAAAACAAACCCACAAAAGGACTTTCAATAAAAAACTTCTCACCACTGTATTACTTCTCTAGGTTATTTTGGCCTAACTTTATCCCACCTCAATACTGATATTTAGAAACTGGGTCATAGCTTAAGACAGGTAACTGGTTGCTGTCATTGTCAGTGGAGAATTCTCGTACACCCATGCTTTTAATTTCTTCTTTTTCTTATTTCCTCAGGAAAATACTGCATGTCAAGAAAGAAAAAAAATAGTGAAAAAAAGAAAACCATGTCATTTCAGGTTTCATTGTCTCATGTGTCGTCTTGTTAAAGTGCAGCATTTGGCTAGGACTTTCTTGTCAACTTACAATTCAATGTAAAGTGACAACTGCAGCCAGACATGGTGTGAGTTCTAAAAGGATGTGTCCATCAACAGAGCTTTAAAACTGAGGGGGGCGGGGGGAGGAAGGTTCACAAAATAGAGTTATAGTACTTTCCCCTTAAAATAAACAATAAAACATGAATTATGTATACATTTCAAAACAATTTAAAGACTTGGAGATTTGTTGTTTTCTTCCTTTTTTAAAATTTATTTTTAAATATTAATTAAAGATATATACATCTAAAATTGGCATAGCCTGAGACTCTTTGAAAGATCCTTCCTTTTATATCTGACGCTTACTAGTTCAGGATGAGTAATGTATCTGGAATTTCAATTAGACGACCAGAGGTAACTCAAATAACTATTTCCATTCTGTGCACACTAAAATTCTGGTATTGAAAGAGACTTTCTTCAGTCTGAAATTATTAAATTGATATAGCTTAAAAAAAAATAATTGAAATTTTGCATCTTATAAAAAGTAATGTCAATTTACTCTGAAAGTAATGGTCTCTTTTTTGACAAGAATTTCAAAATTTTATAGTATTCCAGATCAGAAGGCACTATTACCAGATCAAGTTATTTCTATCAATCGTGTCTCAAATTTTGTAGATCTAGTAATTTTGGTACATTGATTACAATTATTTTCACTTCTTCACTAACATTTTGTTAGAAATTATTCTGGCACTGAGAAAAAAATATCATAAATCCCATTATCCACTAACATTCCTATTTATCAGGAAAACTTATAAGTTTTCCTGGTAAATTGCTTCTTATAAAACAACAACAATGTCAACAAAAATAGAAAAGAAGAGATAATAGAAAAAAGAGAAGAGAAAAGAGAAGAGAAGAGAAGAGAAGAGAAGAGAAGAGAAGAGAAGAGAAGAGAAGAGAAGAGAAGAGAAGAGAAGAGAAGAGAAGAGAAGAGAAGAGAAGAGAGAAAAGGAAAAGAAAAAAAAGAAAAAAGAAAAAAGAAAAAAGAAAAAAGAAAAAAGAAAAAAGAAAAGAAAAGAAAAAATAAAAAAAAAGAAAAGAAAAAGAAAAGAAAAAAGAAAAGAAAAGAAAAGAAAAGAAAAGAAAAGAAAAGAAAAGAAAAGAAAAGAAAAGAAAAGAAAAGAAAAGAAAAGAAAAGAAAAGAAAAGAAAAGAAAAGAAAAGAAAAGAAAAGAAAAGAAAAGAAAAGAAAAGAAAAGAAAAAAAGAAGCTACAAACAAAGAAAACACATAACCAACTAACCAACCAACCAAAACAAAAACAAAGACAAATCAATTTTTACAATTTTTTGTTAATATTAATACAACATATTTGTTATGAATTTTGGGTCCGTGTTTCTCTGCAAGATAATAGTGCCTTCACATCAGGAGTTTTTCTTATCTTAAGCTACTTTGATGTTTAAGTAGAAGCATTCTCTTATCTTTGTGATAAAATAAACAAGCTGATCTCTTAAAATTTGACATTTTTCTCCCAACATCGAATCATTTCAAAAGATATTGACTGACATTTTCCTCTTCTTCACACTTCTTTACAATGATCAGCATCAAATACAAATTCATTCCTTCCATCTTTATCTCTCCACCACCTTAGATGAAGGTACAAAACTTCTTAACTTTTCCTTAGAACTAATTTTTGTTGGTTTTGTTTTGTTTTGTTTTCTAAGCAGGGACAATAAACAGTCCTTATCTTTATTACTTCATCAGAGTTTTTGTATAACTAAATATTTTTTAAAGTTAAAGTTCCTCAGAACACAATATTCTATACCATGATATGCAATATTTCGTTGTTCATAAATATTTATTACCTGGCACAATCTTGCTCCTCAGTTTATAATCTTTCCTGACCATACGGAAAATGTGGTCTACAGCATAACTAAGAATCTTCTATGGTTATCAACATAAATAACATAGTAACTCAGACTGAGAGACAGGGGAAGAATGTGTGATTAGTAGCTGCTTCTGCTGCTGTCACTGATTTCATCTAACAGCACAGCCCCCCTGAAAAAACAGGTGGCTTCAAATGCTGATTGCATGTAATTTTGTTTTTAATGTTATACATTTGGAATACCACAAACATAAACCTTTGATGACAAAGAAAAATATTTAAACAAACAAACAAAC
This sequence comes from Passer domesticus, assembly GCF_036417665.1. Taxonomy (NCBI): domain Eukaryota; kingdom Metazoa; phylum Chordata; class Aves; order Passeriformes; family Passeridae; genus Passer; species Passer domesticus. The sequence continues at coordinate 5,776,882 of NC_087512.1, read as the reverse complement.
AACGCATCAATTCTTAATTCTGAGCCTACTAGTGCTCTCCAAAAGCCAATTAGGTATATTGAACAGCTACTGGTGTTAGACTATTCTGGTGTTTTCATGAATGCACTGAAGCTGCTAATCTTCTATGGATGTCACATACTAAGGGATATGCTGAGCTGCCAAAGCATACATTCAAAAAGTTACTCAATATAGTAATATAAAGCATATGGAGTATATTTATATACCCTCCACTATGTACTGAAGGGAAAGGTGTGCTATAAAAGACCTCATAAGCACACAGTAGAGTGTGTCACCTGCTCCTGCACTCTATATTGTTATGTCAGTGAGTGACTTTATTAGCTAGACAAGAACTGCAGGCAGGCAGTAAGTGATGTATATTAACAACTTCTCTCAATTATATCAGGTCCTGACCCTGCTCCCGTTGAATTCCATGGCAAAACTCCCACTGACACCGATTCTGTAGGCTTGGAATTGCATTTATTAGCATTTGGAGACTATCTTTAATTTTAACTGTATTTTATACGGACTTAGAGAACATTCATCTCATTTCACAAAAGAGAGAAGATAATCAGTGGCTGAATTTAAGGCAGTTTCTGAAGGTCATAGCTGGAATTACTGAAGATATGAACTGAACTCACATTCTTGGTTTCTGCAGACATTCAAAGACAGGCAGATATGAACTGGCCTGGGATACAGGTTTTTGGAGAGTTAGAGGACATATTCAGTGGAAGATGTTGCACATGACCTGAAACCTGTTGTTGGGTTTTCAAGGGACCTCCAAATGGAATGAAGAAAAAAAAATAAATTCATATTTCAGTGCTAGTAATTTGCAATTAAGCAGAATATTGGACAATCTAACAAACTGATTAATTCCAACATTTTTAGGAAATGTTGTAGCTACCTTACAACTGGCAATTTATGCACTGTGTACCTAAACCCAAGAAAGGAAAACCAGGTGATTGCAACTGATTGATAGTGCGCAGAAATCTGACTGACAGCAGACAGGAGCACATAAACCTGCTTAACAAGGATATTTAATGCAAAGTGGATGTGTTTGGTTACATATAAATACTCTCTCCACAGTTATACTTTCCTGTCAGATTTTATACTACAGAAATAAAGGGTTCACATGCAACTACTGGCACATAAGGCATTCACAGCTGTTCTTGAAGGAAATAATTTCTATCACCAGCTGTAGTTCTCATCCCCAGGGATGCAACCTCTACAGTTCTGTCCCTTCTTTTCTATTCATTCCTTATCAACTAAACATTTACAAAAACCCCTATGGAAATTAATAAACACACTCACAATATTGTGATTAAGTGGAAATCTGAGGCTCTTCACAGCATGTGTATCACACAGGACTTTGCTTGGGCCATAGCTTATAGCTATTTTATGCCATGAATCCTACAGACCATTTTTTGTTCTATACCATGTGGGTTTCTGTTCTTTCTGTTTTCTACTTCATTCATCCTTCCAAATAATTTGTTTTATGAAGTTGTTCCTGGTCCATAAAATCAGGACAATTGACCTCAAATATTACTCTGGTCTAGAAGAGAATTACACAGAAAAGGAAAAAAAATCAAACATGGGGTGTTACTTGAAGACACTTTTTAATCCATTGTTGGGCATATGGGCTATTTGTGATATGTATATGATAGTGTTTGTTCCTGATGTCTGCTGGTATGCAGAAACTCATCTGTAAAGGAAGACTGGTTTGGGAGGAAAACTAAACTAAAAACAGAAAAAAAGGATATTGCAAAATAATATTTATGCCTACAGAAATACCTTGTGAATTTCAATAGGAATAAAAATATCAGATTTTTTCAAAAATAAAAACAGTAGTTTTTAGCTTCAATTAAATCTCACTGCATTGAAATGCCAACACATGAGCATTTAATGTCAGTGCAGAGGCATCAGGGGAACTTCAGCTTCTACTTAGAGTTAACACATGCTTAAAATGTCCATCAGTTTGGGTTTTTAATATGCAATTATATTCTTTCTGCAGTCTTTAAACTACTTATTAATTACAATTATAATTGGTCATTTTAATTTGCTCATAGCTTCACTTCTATAAAGAGAAGTACCATAAAACTTGTGCAGAAAAGTTTGAGTTTGCTATTGAAAGAACTCTACTGTTTTTCTATGATGAGAATTCTTTTAAGCCTTTTTTCCTTTATTGACTGTGTTCCACAGCAAAACTCGTCTTATAATCTTTGTCCTCTATGTGTGTCATTCATCCCCAAATAGTGTCATATGCTCAGTTTACCTTCACAGTACTGTTTTTACAGTGCCATCTCTCTATCTTCACCCTCCCTTTGCTTGCATCATTGATCAAATAAAATATTTGGTGTTGTATATAAATATTGACATAAAAACCTATCTGATATGGATTCAATGTAAATAGTATTAAATTTTATTAATAAATTAAAAAAATTCTGTTTGGAGCTGCTATATGAACAAAAGTATCAGTTTTTAAGTCTGTACCTCAAGCTCTAAACAATGTATTTCTAAAAGTTTTGCAGTGTATTTCTAAAAGAATATGAAATAAATTATTCTTCTGGTTACATATGAGAATTAATTAGTGGATTAATAACACTAGTTAAATCATCAGCTCTTTGATAATTAAGTTTGCAAAAAGGAAAAGTAGAGGATTTTTGTCTGCTTTCTCATAAAGTTTTCCTTGAATCTCAAAAAAAGTATAAGTCTGAAGCCATGTCTTTTTCTAACTTTCAAACAAGTTTTTTGTAGAAAACATGATTTCAAAATTTGATCGAGTGAGAAATAAAATCATCTTTTGAATTATTATTTTTTTATTCCAGAACAGAGGTTTCATCTACATGTAACACTTAAGCACTTATAGATGGATAAATAAAATAAAATTTAAAAATCTTAGTTCATGGACTAAGTTGTCAATGTGCTTATCTTTGCCTTCCCTTTCCTTGTATTCTTTGCAATCATTGCTGCCATTTTTTTTTTTGTATCATTTGATTAAAACTTGTAGCAACATATGATATATAGCTCATATAAACAACCAGTAGCCACCAGACTAATCACCATTTTTGACAAAGATAGCTATTGCACAATTATGACAGAAATAAGAGTACCTTCCATGCCTTTTTCAGGTGGGAACAGCTGGTGAGTGTCTAGACTGAATCTATGGCAAAGAGTAGATTTATTTAGTCATGATGCTCTATAATATTAAGTAGACATCTAAACTCATCTTGTACCTAATAATCTGAAAATTACAATGACTAAAATTAGATGGACCTGTTCAGTTTGCACACACTTGAGTTTTGAATCAGTTTCTGTAAATCTATCAGCAAGAAATTATAACACACTCTTTCTTTTACATATTGGGTTAACCACCCAAGAGAAAAGTTATTCAACTTTTTAGCTTAGAGTACCAGGGAACAGTGAAGTTCAAGTACCTGAGCTAGTGCTCTGCATTTGTCATCACCTGCAGCTCTGCACTGGTTGGTCAAAGCACAGGTCACCCCGGAAAATGAAAATTTAGCAGAATTAAGCTCAATGTGACACAGTGTAAGTATAGCTGATATCCAGAAATATATATATGACATATATAATATAATATGTCTAAATTTCTCTTGATTGTTTTCACTTCTTTGCTTTGAATTTCCTTCTCACTTTGAAAAAAAAAAAAAAAGGAGAATAAAAGGAGTCTATATGGGGAAGCGAATGATAAGATATAGAAGCCAATGCTGATTCCAAGAAAGAATTGCCAAGGCTGAATGAGAAAATAAATTAAAAGTAACACAAGATACTACTAGTATTTGTTACTTTTAATAGCAACTGATAACATTATTTCAAGTAGCAGATTTTCTGCTCATAGCAGAATTTCTTGCTCAGAGTTTAGGAAGATCTAGATGGTATCCCAAGGTCTGATAATTATACAGGTATTTCTGATTTTTTTTTTTTTTTGTTGCTGGCAGTTTGAGAATCTACACCAAAACAAAATCTCAATATGAATTATCTCTATTTTTAGGATTCTTTTTTGTTTTTCTCACTCACAAAGTTTAGAAAGTATTCTGGGAAATAAATTTGAGAATCATTAAGCTTAGAGAAACTTTCCATGATGAGATCTTCATTAAGTGTAAAACAGTTGCAGATGTGTGCCAATTTATACCAGGTGCAGATCTGACCTCTGGCATTCCTTAGGTTTTATTCACATTGTTATCCACATATTTTTACATTTATGTTTTGAGATCCGTGCTTTGCTGATCTCTACTTCAGACAACCTTATCTGTCAATCACCTAGACATGGATGCAACACTCATCACTTCTATCTGAATACTTGAGCTGTACTCTCTGGCTGCATGTGGGAATTCCAACAATCATTATAATCTGTGACTGAAAGATCATATTTTAGGGGTTCTGCCTACATATCCAAGGTGTCTAGAAATATCATATGCAGAGATTGAGTTGCATGGCAAAGGAATTCAGGGAAGTCTATCAGGAAACCAGTAAAGGAATTGAAAAGCCAAAAGTGTTCACTGAAATGAAGGCAAGGTTCTCACAGTGGAATGACAAAAAAATGCCTCTCTTAGGTTAGGATTTTAGAGCTGGGAATGCACCCCTGAAGAACTTTCAGTTAAGATTAACCATTTTTTGATAGTAAGGAGGTAGAAAAGTCTCCAGGGTGGAAGAGCAGATTCCAAGTGTCTGTATCGTCTGGATTATCATTTGTCAAATTTATTTCAAATTGGGAAGGGAGGAAAAATAACTTAGATATCTTCTACCACCCTAACTTCCAATGAGCTGTTAGCATTCTCCCACTGATATTTTAAAGTTGTTCTGTTTCCTTTAAGATAATCAGATTTGTGTGCATTTAACATGCACAGAAGAGGAGCATGTAAGTTAACAACTGCTGCACAAAATGTAATGAGAAATACTCTTATCTATGAAAAAATACTGGTCAATCTCTATCAAGATTCTACCAGATGATCCCAGTGGGGTTTTGACCATAATCCAGATGCTTAACAAGTTTTCTTTTCCAACTCTCTCTTCATTATGAGTGAGAAAGTCCTCAGATTATATAAGGAATCATTTTGTTTATATTCAGCTCTGTCTAAAAGAAAAATATTTTCTGATTAATATTGAAATAACTTAGCCATCCTTTTTTCTTTACAATGCATTGGTTTAATCCTTGTCCTCCATTTGTTCTATTCTAAGACACAGTGGACCTTAAGAAAAGCAATTAAAATCCAGCATCAGTCAAAGGTGGGCAATGATGATGATGTTAAAAATGCAGCTTTTCATCTAAGATTAATTTTTAGTTTCATTGGATGTAATTTACTGGAAATTTCAGCATCCTTAGTATGTGTGGTTTTGTATGTGTATGTAGAGGCAAGTTTGGTCATGTTTACAGTAATATTTCACTGTGCAAAGCTTTGATGGCTCTGAAATTTCTTGCTATTTACACTTGTTATCCCTTAAGAGTCTCAGAACAGTGATACTTTCTTCCAAGGATTCCCTCAGTTGTGTTTTGAGCTTCAGTCAGAAAAGAACAAATGTACCACGTGACCCTTGGACCTAATTATAGCAAGAACAAGCCAAAATTTGCATACCAGATACTCCTGGAATCTCAAACACTTACAATAAAACAAAATGTTGAAATACAGGTCTGTGTCTCCGACTACTGAATTAAAAAAAACCCCAACCCACAAACATATCCTTGGGTTTTGTGTGATTAAAAAAGGGAAAAAATGTACTGAGAAAGTTATTCCATGGGAATTACTGGCTCAGATTTAACAATTATTATTTTATTATTTTGTGTATAGTTCCTCACAAGTTCTTTGAATAGTCTATTGTTTACATTTTATTTTTCTCTTCTTTACTTTCCTGCAGAAATTTCTCTTCATGTCAATCTATGTTTAATGACTTTGGTTTAAGATTTATTATGAATTCACATACTTTGATTTTTTTTCTACAGCAGTGGATTCCAGGTTAACTGTTAGGAATATTTTCCCAGTAAACTTTGAACAGCACATGGACCTGTAAAATCCAATAGGAATTTAGCCAGTTATGCTCAGGTTTGTTTGTTTGTTTTCACTCTTCACATCACTGTTTTTGAAGTTTATTTTCATGAGTGTTTTTTGTTTGGTTGGTTTGTGGGTTCTTCTGTTTATCTGGGGGGTTTTTTTTGTGTTTTATTGCTTGTTTGTCTTTTTGTGAATATTTTCCGTTAAATGATTTTGAAATAACTCACTGCTGGAATCAGCCTGTCACAAGAAGGTACATAGGAATTAAAGAAATATGTATGTGTTAGAGCATGGCCATATTTGGCAGATGTAGATGTGTGATAACCCCTCCCACAACCAGATGTGTGCATTCAGATCTGTGGAAATCAAAGAAGAAAATCTGGCACAAACTTCAACGCCCTTGAAGTATACCAGGCATCTGCCAAAATTGTCAGACTAAGCCTGCAGATCTTCAAAAGGGCTGCATTTGGCTCCATGTTCAGAAGTAGTTTACAGGGTGCCCTGCCAGCATAATGTTGGCACAGATAGTATCTCTACCTTGAAATTAGTTTTAGGTAAAGACAATTTTATTCCAGCTCACAGAAACATAAGAATTGCCATAGCACACAAGAAACAGATAGATCGGGCATGAACTTTTAAAACCGGCTGGCGCCAGATGCTTCAGAGAAAGAGATGAATAGTACAATTTGCCCAAAGGGAAAATTTCTTCTTAAGCCCTTGTAGGTAGAAACTAGTTTATGCCTTGAAGCAAATGAACTTATATCCCTTCCAAAATTATCTATTATTATTTCTATAAATATTATCATTATTAATAATGATTATCATGATTACTCGTATTTTCTATAGTTATTTTTATCATTTTAACATGTGTTTATCACCATATAGTCTTGGAAATGTCCAGTTCTTTTCCTTTCCTTTTTTTTTCTTTCCCCCTGGAGAGTTCGCTAATGGATGTAATACAGAAATAATGGTTATAATTTGCAGCTAGAGAATTGCACCCATTTAGGGATATTAAAGCAGTTTTTCCAAAGACTATTAAATTTAGCTTCAGCACATCTATTTTGGGTTGGGTAAATATCAACATTTCATCCATAAAAGAATTAGCCCAAAATGGAGACAATGTCAGTTTTTTCAGAGTAGGATATTTAATATTTGAGGACCCAAAGAGCCCATTTTCAACTTAGTTTACTTCCCCATGAAGATACTGAAGGTCTTTGAAACTTTAGTGTAAAATGGAGCCTGGGAACCCATGAAAATCCTCTGTCTATTCCTGATTTCCATTGTGTTTTTTCACACCACTATGGGGTTTTGCAATGTCTCTTCCTTTTCCTGCTGAGAGAAGAGTAGTTTCTGCTCTGAGGCGTTTACACTTTAAACAGATAAATGAAAAGACAATAAAAGACTGAACTTGGAACAGGGGTCTGAGGTATTTAATCTGGTAACCTTCACTAAATCAGCAGGCTAAGAATAGAGCCAATGTCTCTGGAGTTATTCTCCAGTGACGTAACAGCTAACCTGAATATTAAAGGATCTAATCTTCCAGTTCATGATTGTTTGAATAGCTTGTGTGACATTGGAAAATATGGTCAGGGCTTGGGCTTCAATCAAATGCTTTTTCTCAAATTTAGCGTAACTTTAGTTGTAAAAACATTATTGTGACCACATCTTTACCCACTATGAGCTGGTGTATGGTTTAAGAATCTAGGAGGCAAGTTGCAATGCCAAAGAGTAGAATTCAGGGTAAAAAACAAGAAAACACCCACAAATATAACATCACTTTTCTAATTGAGTTTCTTCCTCTACTCCTGAGCAGAGGAGGAAGAAAGAGAAAATGAATGAGCAGCAATGTCTACCCATTCCTGAAACTCATGAAGGGGGAGAAAGCATATTGTGTATCATCATTTATCACTGTCACCATCAGGTCCATCGAAGGAGGAGGACAGGGTCTCCAAAGATCTCTCCCACACTTCTCACTGCCTGGTGTGTATCATGCATTGTTTGCTGAGTGATTAGTGAGGCATCCGTGGATATATTAATGTGGAAGGTTGGATGTGTTTGACAAGAAGTCAATGATTCTTTCTGACATGACTTTAATAGACCCGAAGAGGTGGTCGTGGGATGATACTTCTAATGGGATATAGATATGAACGACCCAAGTTTTATGACAAAGGTCAATGGTATTGGTGATTAGTGTGGAGAAGAAAATTTTACTGGCCTGGTAGGAGGAAACTTGCATGATTCATGGTCAGTTTCCCCACCCACACCATTATTTAGGATAAGAAAAATTTCACAGCAAACAACAATTATGCAATTTATCACATAAATAAATTTTACCAGACTTTGTTGGTAACTTTGTGGAGAAGATGAAGAACTGTTTCTGATAACATATGTGAATAAGGTCTTTCTACCAGCATTTCATACTTGAAAAGGAAACCTCCAAAGAGGAAACTCAGTTTCAAAAACAGCCACTAAGGCATTGCATATCCTTGCCATCCAATATCCATCGAGATCGCTGCATCAGAAATCAAGGTGTCTGTGATCCATCTAGCATTTAGTACTAATGGCAGAATGAACTGAAGATTTCACGTTCAACAAAAGAAGAGGATGGCAATGTGAGAGTTACTAGATCTACCATATCTTAACCATCTTTCACTGTGGAAACTCAGCAGTGATGAAAACACTCCGTGTCTTCAGTAACAGCATATATGTGGACACAGACAGCAACAACAAAAAAAAAAATATGATAGTATATAACTTGTATCATATCATAGTGTCAGAGAAAAGTGAAAACTGCCTTCCTAGCTCTAAAAATATGAAAGTCCAAAAAAAAGTTCATCAATGAGGTGAAACATATCAGTTTTATCAATTTGAGGACTTCCTAGGTATTCCTAATTGACAGTTTCTTCAATCCAAAATGTTAATCTCACCCACAAAATGACTCTCTCATTCCCAACAAAGAACTGTTAGGGTAATTAAGGTGTAATGAGTATGAAGCCTCCTTAGTTATCACAGTGGTGTTGACCATACTGCAGGTTATCACAGTATTGTCTTCTTTTGGACCAGATTTGTAGGTACAATGTGCATGTCACAGGAGTTTAAAAAAAAACCAACCAACCAAGAAACCAAACAAAAAAACAAAACCAAAAAACCCCACAAACAAACAAAAAAAACCACAAAAAAACCCCAAAGAAAATAAAAATCACACAGATATCTTTTAACAAAAAATAACATGTGCATAAGGAGAGAAGAGGAATAAGAAGGAAAGTGCAGGTATTAGCAAATTAATTTGTAGAACTCTCTGTAAAAATTTAAAAATACAGAGAATACTCCCAAAGCCTGGAAACAATCCCTTCTCACATTCTTCAAGATCTAATCGTATATCTTAATACTAACCCATTGCTGCTAGATTAATTCTCTTTTATGATGAAAATCAAATTCAGAACATATTGCATGATCTTTGAAGTCACACTGTGCATGGTTGGTAGGAAGCATATTCCTGATAGTCTCTCACAGCAACCAAGAAAATAAATTTATTTGTGAGGACTTGTAATGTTTGTTACAATTTGTTACTCGCACTTAGTTGCCAAGAATTATTGTGGTAAAGTACTGTATTTCATAAAATTAAACATTTAAATCATGTGCCAAACAGAGGAACTTGCATTAGAATAACAAAATTTCGTAAAATATTCAATGCCTGATGGAAACTCTTGACTACCCCTCCTTAGGATGGTGTACACTGAGCATATTACTTGATAGGCTGCTGGTTTGAGCCAGCATTGATGGATCTGGAGACTCTCAGTTAACATTGTGAAGAGATGGAGGCCCCATGGTCTTCTTATAGCAGCACTGAAACAAGAGGCAGTCGGCCGTAGATTGTGGTATTTTGTTAAAAATTGAGAAAAAAAATCAGGCAAAAAATATAACTTTACCCTTCCTGCACCTCTACTCAGAGTGTGGAGGAGGATAGAATTGGACAACAAAACAAGAGTTTTGGATATAATATGAGAAGATTATGCAAATATTAAAGTAAACAATATTCAAAGAGGGCAATAAAAAAAGATAAGAGTTTGTAAAACCCAGATGGAGGAACTATAATTAAGTCTGTTTCAAAAACTTGTTCAAAAATTGTGGCAGCACTAGAATTTAAAAAATACATTATACAGTGTTGTATAACCTGTGCTAATATTAAAAAAAAGTGTAGTCATCCTCAGGATATTTTGATGATAATCTTTCCTCCTTCACCCAAAACACTTTCTTCAGCCTGAATGTGTATGAAGCATTGTAGACTGTAATCAAAAAACCCTCTTCAGTTATGATACAACACATCTCACACAGAGCTTCTAGAAGTTTGTCAAAATGTTCACTCATGCCCATTGTCCAAATACTGATGCCTAAAGATTTCAGGGCTTTTTCATATATTTGTTATTTTGTGGATTATTAATACCTGTTTGTATAGCTCCTGGTATTTTTCCTACCCCTTCTACTAGATTTTAGAGTAATTGGCTAACCTTCTAACACATTCCTGAAATATTGTTTAGTCTTATTTTCAAGAAGACAACCTACAAGGAAGACATTTTGTTTTCCAAGTAGAATCTGAGAACACGCAACAAGAAATGGGGCACAGAAGCTCTGGACCAACTCCAATGGAGAAGTACCAGAGGAAAATTACCTAACCAACTCCTCTTCTAATTGGACAATATTTATTAGTAGGTTAATTAGTTAAACTTATAAAAATTGTAGAAAAACTATACCAGGTCTGCCAATAGCTCATAACTAGGAGAAACCTGGGAGTTTCCAATAAAGGCCTGCTTTTTAATTTTACCATTTTATTACTGTTCAAGAGTTTCTCCTTTGATATGCCTAACAGATATTAATAAGCCTATTAGTATGCCTAACAGATATTGATAATTCTAACAGATATTAAACGTATCCAGTCCAACATCGACCTGTCATAAAGGAATACAACATATGGACACGTAAGCACTAGGACAGAGGTTCATTCCTTGTGTATTGTGAAATTCCTGTGTTTCATGAGCATTCCAAGACTGTCAGGGTTCTGGTCAATTTTTGTGGCAGCCTTGAGGGTCATGGCCAAGACACTGGACCATTTGCATTGGGCACAAAAGGGAGTTGGTTTTTTTTCAGTTTTGCTGGGCTCTGTTGTGTAGTGCTGGGTTCCAGTCCTTCGCCTCTCCTATACACTCTGCTCTGAGCATTGTTGTTCCTGCTGTTCATTTTCTTATTTTGTTGCTAATAATTTTTTGCAATAATTTGTTATAAATTCATGTCTTATAAATTGTTCTTATGTCAACCAGCAATCCTCATCTTTTTGTGCCTCCAGTTCTCCCCACGCAGATCCCTGTTTTTATTCTGCATGCTGACAGTATGAATTACAGGAGAACTTAAACCACTGTTAGAAGCTATGAGTGATGGAAGAACCTAACACTACATAAATACATCTAAACCTGTAAGCCCGTTTCTGAACTTTGTTTGATGTAGTGCAGTATTGTTTCTTATAATCATGCTGCCATGGATTTTTTTTTAATTGCAGAATAACTTTTATTTAAAAGAATAAAATAAATGTGAACAAGCAAAGTATAAAATATAAAGAAAGTACAGGCAATTAAAATGCTGATACTGGAAATCATGCTGTTGAAAATAGTGTAGTTTATTTTCTAATACCCAGGAGGCTTGATCTGTTATATTATATGAAAGGAAATCTCAAGAAAACCACGTGTTTTCTGCAGATAATCAAAACATGGTCTGAAAAACAAAATGGACCTTTCAAGGATGTGTCCTTCCTGCCATTGAACATGCTGCCTCAGGAACACGACTAAAATCCTTGTCATATTCTTTAAAGAAAATAAACATGATCAAACTGATAAAGTGATGTATTTTTTGAATAATACATTGCTCAAGGGCTTCAATCTACATTATATACTACATAACTATAATTTGTAATGTTTACTTAAACAGTGGCTCTCAACAAAACACTTAGAATCACTTAGCATCTTGTCCCTGAGCAGTTTGCATTAGAAATCTGGACTGCTTAATTTCATGCTAAAGGCATTAAACACAAGAGAGAGGGGAAAAAAATCACAAACAACCCTCATCTTGGACCGAGAGAGGAGAAAAATATCTCTCCTATACAATCTCAAAAGCATATTCTGTCTGAACTCACCATACCATATAGGATTAAATTTTCTTATAACTGTGCAGAACTAAACAATCATATTGTTACATACATTAGGAAATGTTCAACAAAGGACAGGTCCTTTAACCTTCAGAACCACAATTTTTCCTCTCCCTGTTATACAGTCAGTGAGTTCCCTTCCATTTAAAATGAATTAATGAACACCAAACCTACTTTTAGGCTGTTTCATCAATACAGTCTAAAGTCCAATGCAGTATAAAGTAAGAAGATTTTCTTTGGCTGGAATCCAGATACTAATGGTGTTAAAATGCCTTCTTACTGCATTTAAGCCAGTAGTTAGGTCAAGTAGACAAACAGATTTCAGAGGATGTTTAAATAAACAATCTATTTAATGTTGCTTTGGAACCTGCATGTTTTGGTTGTCTAGACTTAAAATACCAGATAGCTAGGAAACATAAAAGCAATGGTGACTGCTTGGTTTGGAAAGAAATAAAAATAACATCAGGGTTGTACATGCAGCAATTAATTTTATAGAAATATATTAAGTATTCATTAATATTCTTCCACATGCCTCTAAAAATACAAGTTTTTTTAAAGACAATAGATCAAAAATGATCAAAAGGAAAGCTATTTAAAATTAAACTTACTAATAGGCTGGTGGAGCTCAGTGGCACAAAATATCATTAAGCTGAAAATGCATTAAACATGAGGCAAGCTTTTCTAAAGAAATGCACTTCTGCAAAAGCCAGCAGAGAAAATATGCCTTAAAAAAAAAGGAAAGAGAAAGAAGGAAAAAAATATTAACTTCATTGTTTTAGAATTTAAAGTAACTGATACAGTTAGGAGAAACTCATAATGATAAGGATCTTTATAATTTTCTAACTCATTCTCTTTTAATAGATTCAGAAACTAGTTGGTAACATCATCCTGTTAGAGATATGTTCTAATCAATAGTAATTGAGATGGTTTGGATAGCTTCAGTGATGTGCTTCTGTGGAAAATGCCTTATTAGAGTTGATCAGAATACAGAATTTCTGCTCATCAAAAATCTTTATGTTTTGTCAGCTCTTTTAATCTTGAAATGAAATGAAAGGTCAAAATAACCCAATCCTTTGAAGAACAAAAATTTTTGCAGTAATTTAATTTGAAATCACTGAACTGTTTTATTTTAATGTCGAGCTAACCTCTCTGTTGACTTGAATCACTTCTTTCAGGAAGTTTCCTGCCTTTAAAGCTGTGACACATCATCCACAGCATCACAGGCTTTATTGTGCTTTCTATCACAGGACATAAAGGGTACTTGGAAAATACACACAATTTTTTTTTTTCATAAAAGAAAGGAGAGGATAAATAAATACTTTCTATTTATTTATGTATCTATTCATTTAGGGGATCTTGTTTTGTGCAGTATTTCTAAGAATTAAAAAGACTTATAAAGTAAAGGATTTAACATCAAAATGGACAGTATTGAGTGGGTTCACACATGAACAACTTACATTGAGTGGTTCACATGTCCACCATTTGCATATCTGTTACCCCAAACTAGCTCTTAACTTTTATTGTAGAATGAGTAAATCTGTCAAACCACATTGGTTGTGCTGTGACTGAAGTTTTGGTGTTTCTTTGTTATTTTGTTTTAGAGATTTATCCTAGGAGGGTCCTGCTGAATCCACAAAGCAGAAAGATACTAAGCAAGAATGAATTAATATTTGCCTTAAAGGAAAGTGCAAACATACCAAAATGGTGCCTGCAGGTTACATATAAGCATTTAAAACACTGTGATGCTGATATATAACATCACTATAACACAGGAAACAGCAGATATTTAACAAAAGCAGGTATAAATATTTAAATATGTAACCACCAAAGGGCAAAAAAACCACATGTGGAATACTTAAAAAAGGAGTATACATGTTCAGGCAGTATAATCATCAATTAAGAACCACATGTAGAATAAGCAGAAAAGATGTCATGCAGAACGAGACCGAGTCTCCCTCTTAAATGTTAAGGGATGTTGAATAAAGATTAGATATCTCTTTCCACTTTCTTTAGAATATGGAGAGTACAGCACCAAAAAGGAGAAGGAAAGAAGGGAAAGGATATGCCATCTACTTGATTTTTGTCTTCCTGTGTCAAACAACTCCTGACCCTAATCATGTCAATCCCAGCGGCAATGCCTATCAAGACATTACTAATTGTAGGGAAACATACATGTATCCCAAGAGCAGTGAACTGTTTAAGTATCTGGACTCCAATGGGAAATGAAATGACCATTGTCAAAGCTGCTTAAAGATTTGAAATATTGCTACGCAGAGATAGAATGAATAGGGAAGCATTAGAATTTTAAAATACAGTGGAAAGCAATAATATGATTAATATTCTAAGACTTTTTACCAGTAATACTGTCACATTTATAAACTCCTTTTAAGTTTTTTTTTTATGCTGTAGTATTTAAAGATGTTAAGTGTCATTATTCCCAGTCTATTGATAGCTGAGACATGAAGCAATAAAATAACTCATCTAGGGCTTCTACTTGGCCATAGGTTAGTCTTCAAATAAAATATATGGTTTCTGATATTCAATCCCCTGTTCAATCATTTGGGCCATAAAATTGAAGATACTACAGTGGTCATTATTGTGACCTCTGATCTCTTGCTATGTTATTAGTCATTTAAAAGTACTTTTGTAATAAGAACACTATAGGTAGAGAAGAGCCATTGACCCAGAAGGTAATAATCTACCCTCAGCAAAGACTATCTTTTGTCTGGATATTTATATGCTAGTTATCTGTACAAGTTTCCAGAAACTATCACATTCTGTCACACTTGTAAGATATTATAGGGTTGGGAATCATGAGCTGACAATTCCAGCCAGTGATATGAAGTTGAACAATTTATTCTAAGCTTGTTCAGGAGCTTACACATCTCTATGGAACCTGGCTCTCAGGAGCTAGTGATGAGTGAGAGTTTCAAATGTTCTCAGAATGAATTTCTATTTCATGACTGAAATATTCCTTTGGCCTAAATTCTTCTTTAACTGCATTTGATCATACAGCTCCTAGACTAAGGTTCATTTGTGCTAAGGTTAGTACAGCTACAAGTTAAATTGCTTAAAAGTTGGTAGCACCAAAATTCGCTGTCTTTCCTTTCCTTTCTATTTTAAGCAGTTGAACTTTGATAGGGGGAAAAGAAAAGTCTGAAGTCCAGCATGGACGGGATAGTCTTAATTATTACCTAGAATTACAGGACAAGACCCTGAATGGGAGCTGGAGCAAGTACCACAGCTCTTGGAAGTGTTAGGGGGAAGCGATTATTTTATCTTTCTAGTCAGTAAGTAGAGTTGGGATATTTTTGTTATGGAAAAGGGAGGTAAAAATAAACAAAGAAAAGGGGTATAGAAGAAAAGAAAGAAAAAGGCCCAGAGAAGTCGTACCGCTGGTTCTCTTGTCATCAGAAGAATGGAAACTCATCCCTGGAAAGTGATGATTCCCTGATGAAATGCAGAAAACTGCTGCTATTGACTGAAAATAATTTCTCTTCTGAAACAGAGGAACTCCTCCCCCAGCCCCTCCCTCAGGGGCAGTAACTGCAGATATGCCTTTTCATTATGCCAGTAAAAGAGAATAATACCATAACTACATTATCCCCATTGGCAATCTGCCGCCTTAGGAAACTTCCAGCTTTGCCTGTGGCTAAAGCCAATGGTGGTCTTGTGGAAGAGTCATTTAAGGGAATTACTTGGAATTCTGCAAAAGATTTATTTGAGGAGCACTGCACTGCTCCATGGCTATTCCAGATTATTTTTGTGATTTCTTCTGTGTACATTCTGATGTTTATAACTTTATTCCTATAGCAGTGAGAAAAACAAACAAAAAACCAACCCCCCCTCAAAACACCACAAAACTCCAAGCAAGAACCCTCCCCCCCACCAAAAAAAAAATCAACCTCCCAAGCTGGGGGGGAAAAAACTCAAAGCAAAACAAAGCAAGACAAACGCCATACATATCTCAGGTGAAAATTAAAAGACTATTAATGAAAAAAACAATTTTATGATGATTCTGCTCATAGTCATACGCAACTTAAGGACTGAAATTCAGACAGATTAAGGAGAAATTGAGGTTCATACTGCCTATCCTAACTCCACTTGTAAATAAAGAGAAATCATATGGGGCTTAAAGATGAGTATAAAAGAATGAAGATGAATACTGTCTGACTGCAATTCAGAAAGTCATAGTCAGCTCCGCAGAAAAGACTTCAAAAGACCTAAAAATACTTGTACTCATTTGTCATACCAAACGCTGCTGCCTGATACAGAACACAGCCCAAAATTTACCTCATCTTCATAATGTGGTGAAGCCACCAAGTGTTAAAACGCTGCTCCATTCACCTAACTTTACATATCAAATGGGTAACTTTTTAATTGCCATCCAGTTCCTAAATTTCCATTGAAAATCAACCCATCTTGTAAAAAAATCATATATTTATATATGAATGTGCATGTATAAAAATATAAAAATTATTGCCCAGAGAGAAAACAGGCATCTTCTAAAGGATATGTCCACCTTATTTTAGAGACCATCATGGTATGTGATAGAGCATTATTGGAAACTGGCTATTTCCTGCTGCTGACCATAACACCAAATCAGAGAGGACAGCTTTGGTTAAAACACTTAATTTTAAATATATAAAACCCATCAATTTATACATTTAAACACACAGATAGTTTTTTGATTGCCCTTCTTAATGTCCTTGAAAATTTCTTGATTTTCTAAACACTAAAGGAAAGGGGAAAGATAATGGTGTCTCCATGTGTTTACGGAGAACATCAGCCATTCAAAATTTCAATTACAGATAAAAATGTGTTTCTATACATTACTGTAAATACACTACTGTAATAGAAGATTAAAATTTTATTTTAAATTTGAATATCTAACACCAATACATTTTAGGAAAGATAATTGCTAGGGTTGCCAGCTACCCAAGCTGTAACTATTGTTCACTTCCTTCTATGGAAAATTCACAAAACTATTAATTTGTGCATCTCTTAAAAGTTTAAATTGCAATTTTAGTGAGCATGACTTCCCCTCTTATTTCTGGGAGGGCCAAATTTGCACCCAAGAAAAGTAAAAGAAACTATTTTTCCCAACAGGTCTTGAAATTTGGGCTGCTTGTCACTGTAAAGCTTTTAGTAGTTAGTAGTTAACTTAATTATGTTAACTTTTAGTAGTTAACATAATTAAAATCTAAAGGGACTTGATGTGCACCCAGTATACTAAATGGTGTTAGATTGAGGGTACCATGCAAAATAGAATGAAAAGTGGTCTGCATGCATTTGTAAATATGCCATATCTAAATATTCATCACTATAAATTTTGTTTCTTTTGAGGCTTTGCTGTCTATTTTTTCTTGGTGAATTTTATAATCTCGTTAGATTTCATGTTTCCAGTTTCAGCCATTTGGAGTTAGTCAAGCACATAAATCCCAAATGGAACATATGGAAACACCACCGTACTTTTTCTTACATACGTAGCTTGGAATTGGCTGAACTGATGTAACTCAAACATTTCAGACAAAGAAACACCATTGGCTTGGGACCAAGGCTAGGAGATGCAGGAGTGTAGAGCACATGCTGGAAAAGCTGGAAAAGTGCACTTGTTGTGTTACAGAATAAATATGTGAGGCTTGGCTACTTTAATTGCTCTTCTGAATGACAAATTTATTGATTCTACATTCTATGCATAAAGCTGTGCCTAGGATTAATCATTATCAAACTAAATCAATAAAATTATTGGGATATTTGAAGGGATAAAGGCTCAGGCATGACTAATGATATATTGAAGAAGGAAAGAATTCACTTGAAAGCAAAAGTTGGACATTTGAATATAATTTCACCAAGAGCCGGAGTTCAGGAAATAAAAAAGATTCAAAACAGGTTTCATTAATACAGGTAGTTCTACAGAAATATTATATAAACAATTTTTTTCATAACATATTTATTCTTCCTTCCTTAATTGAAAGAAAAGACTGATTCCTATAGAATTAAACAATTCAGGGAAGCAAAAATTATTTTGAAAAAAACAGGAAAAAGAAAGGAAGCAAATATTTCATTCAAGGAGATAAAGCATACTGAACAAACACTCAGATTTCAGGACTGGTCATGATTAGAGAGCAGTAAAGTAATTAGTTTTATCAGTGCTGTCAGTTCTTGAGCTGAGGACAACTACTTCAGCTATGTAAATATACCACCAGACCTCAGAAGTTCAAAAACTCCCAAATGCTAATACAGCAATACATGGAGATTGACTTTTTTCATGTGGAAATGACCAATAATATTTTGATAGATTTGCTAAAAAAGGGAAAAACACTTCCAGCTCTAATCAGAGCTATGATTCTGCTTGGAGGTTCAACATGATTTTTTGCACATCCTAGTTATTATTGTGGAGAAGATCAAAAGTGGCAATATCTTCTGTCCAATTTACTAACCTCAGTGCAGCAGTTTATCTCTTTCACTATTCCACTATGAATAGGGAAGGTGAATTTCTGCCTGATTCCAAAATCTGTTTGTGGTGAAATTGTCAGTCACATTTACCTGTGATGCTCTTTCAAAATCTCCTGTAAAGTTACACGTGTAACTTCGTTTCATACTCGAGTTCTGTGTTTATGTGAATATGAATCAAGGGGTTATTTCATCATGTGTGTAACTTCTGGGTTTTACATGAAGGAACTATTAAGATATAATCACTAAGGAGCTTAATGAGGGAACCAGCTGTGAGAGATCATTACTGCAGTGACCTGCTGCATGAGGTTAGAGAGAGAGAGCAAGACAAAGAAATTTCATCCTATTTAACTGCAGTTATAGAAGAAAGAATAGTTTATATATTGGCTGCCTTTTTAGAGCATCTGTCTGGTTTTAAAAAATAATGAGGCTTGCCAAATATACTGAAAGGTATTTTGGGTTCATTTTTGGTTATTTTTTTCGTTTGGTTTTTTGAAGGGTAGAAAATTAACAAGGACTATGAAGAAGGGTTCTGTCCTTGATCACTTATAAGGCACAAATAAGAAAAATTAGCAAGAGTTTAGTGTACAGTTTTTGGTAAAAGCAATATGAAATGTTAGTATTTTTAAGAGTTATCACACACCTAAAAGGAAAGTGTATTATGATCTTTAGAGTGCCTGCAAAATATGGAAGTTAGAAGGTCAATGTTTGTACATGACCCAATCATATTTCAATCTTCTTTCATTTCTTAATTTTGCTAGATAGACTTTGCAGTTTGTTGTTTTCTACTGGGTTGATAGAATAATTAATTTTTAGTCATTTTACAACTGTTTTATAATTTGTAGCTGAAAAAGGTGAGTCACACAAGATATTCTGTTTTCTGTTAGCCTAGCAGTGAATGATATTTCTTGGATACTTCCACTTGAAAAACACAGAAATATTTTCTAAGTCTGGTGGTTTAAATCTACTCAGTCCTTCTATATAATTCCTCACAATTCCTCATACAGCCAAGACTGGGGAGATAACTCAGGCAATATTTTCAAAGCTAGAATTGTATAAGCAACTATTTCTCAGTTAAAAGAAAAAGAACAAAAGTAGGCATTCCCTAGATGAGAAAAGAAACTACCCACTACTGTTGATTATCATTCTGTTTATTGCTTAATTTCCTACCTAGAGGTAGTTCATGCAAAAGCATTGTTCAGTCAGGGTTTGAACTATGCTGTTAATGCATTCAGGGCACTTAGAGATGCAAATAATTGTGTTTGCTTAATGAAGGTTCCATGGGAAATATATAAATGTGTACAAATACATGGGTGTGCAGGTTTTTAAAATTTCTAACCTCACCTTCCCTATTTGGAGGAAAAAAATGCTAGGTAGAGGATTCAACTTGCTGTCTCAGATCAAAACTTGTGGTGTTGAGTGATATGACCTCCTCAAGTAACTGTGTCTCCTACCAAGGCTGCTTCTATCCACGCTACATAGTTGTCTGAAGCTATTTGGGCAGGAACTCTTTCTGTAAGCATTCAGGGATAATAAACCTCCTCCACTGCTCAAAAAGTGAGTTTTTGTGCTAAAATGAAAAATTAAATCCAGGAAATTGTTATATTTGTTTGATACAGAACATGAATTCAAATTTTTGCATACAAGGAATTTGAAAATGTGAGGAAATAAATTTTTTCTAAATAAAATATGACTTTATTAGAACTAAAGGAAAGGAAAAACTCTTCCTACCTTTCAAGATTTTCAAGAGAGAAAACACAAAAGTATATGACAATTTGATACTTCTCTATTTACCCCTAATTTTTTTAAAACTATTAATGAAGTAAATTAGCAAATAGGTCCCTTAAAAATAAAGCAATACCAAATAATTTAATTTGCAACTGAATAACATTAGTTAAATTTTTATTTTCTCTCTACTTAATTTATACATCTTAAGTTAAAAAGGGGATTGAGTTATTGTCAAACTTTTTTTCAGTGAGGTGAGGAACAGAGCTCAGTTGAGATGCAAGAGAAACAACTTCCAACTAGTGCTCAAAAGGAAGTACAGATATTTTTGACATATGATGTTGGTGTCACAACCACTTAGATATTGGATAGTGTTGATTATATTCAAGTATATCCAAAGGCTGTTTTTGCTAATGACCATGGAGATTCAGAAGTAGAAATCAACTTTGGCTTCAGGAATGCCAGATACATTTTTTTTTAAATTTGTTGCTGTGAACATAAAAATGGTTTGGACTTTGGAATTGGGATGTGAGAGTGAATTAAGTATATTATGATTTGCATGCACGTATGAAAGGGTATCTTCTTCCTTTTAATGGAATCAGAAGAGCAATTGACCTATAATGTGTTAATGTGCCAGGTTTGAAATGTTTGCAGGTTTGGAGTTTGACATAAGGTACATTAGAACATTAGCAAAAAATCACACTTCCCCAGACAGCTGAAAAAATCAAGAAAGGTAGATTCTGTTGGTGTTATAAAAGGGATGCTCATATATTTAACATAATGAGGAGAAGGCATATAAATGATGGACAGAGTTTGTAAATGCCTATGTAAATACACAGTGAAATTGAAAACAAACAAAACCCCCTTAAGTTTAACTATCTTGGGGGACATCCTTCAGGTAAAAGAGTAACTATACTCTCTGTGTAACTGCTTTGTTTTTTATGTTGCTCCTAACCCAGAAGAAAAATCAACAAAATGAAAACTTAGGCTGTAGATTTTAGAAATGCAAATTAAATAATACTAATAGAAGATGACTGACTTAAAGTTTCTGGGGTTTATGGCGAAAGAGAGAAACATCTCCTACAAAAAACTAAATAATATTTTAAAAGGGCATATTTAATGAGGGAAAGAATGTTTAACTGGTTGACCCCCATCTATAAGTTCACAATTTGTTAGATAGTGACTGTTAATATCACATTAACCCGTATTATTCACAGACAGAGGATCTTGGATCATATGCAAGGAAAAGAGATAATTTAATTCCCGCAGAGGCTGTGCTTCTTGTTTTGTTTTTATTTATGTATACTTTATGCATACTTTGAAGATGAAATTAAATTGAATTGTATTAATCTGTAGACACACCAAATGGCTTTGAAAACTTATCTGTAAGAAAGAGTTCCCCATGACAGTAAGAAAACATTCTCCAGACTCTTTGATATTTTCCCAATAAATTTGTTTCACTGTGACTAATTATACTTTTCTATTTTCTATCATTAAAAATACTTTGTAGAAATACTCTTAGCCAATTTTTTAGTCCATTCTGTAGGTGTGCAATGAACATCTCTAAACTAACTGAAGGAAAACCAGACTATGTGATGATGTCCCATCTTCCCTATGCCCAGCATCCTGGGAAAGGCTGTTTTATGCATATTTTTTGTAGACTTATTTATTTACTTTTCTTTTTAATTTAAGTGAATTTAAAAATTAGACTGCATGTTATGGTATCCATCCTGACTTCTCTTAGACAAATAGGACAATGTTGATGTTCACTGGGAGAAGAAGGGGGGGAGGATAGGAGAATGCTGAAGGAATGGGGGTCTGGAGGGAAGAAAAAGGTCCTGCTGTTTGGTAGGCAGCCCTGCTGGGAAATCTTAAATCAAATTCTTTTGAAAAGAAGTGTTATTAAAAGTAACTTTAATCCTTCCAGCCAGACGGCTCATAAAAGCATACAATTAAGTCAAACAAATGACAAGAGCACTCTCTCTCCTACCTGTTTCCCCCTTCAGAGAGTAATTATTGCAGGGTAGTCTTGTCTCGTTTTGTGCAAATAGCAGTGGAGTGCTTGAATGAGGTGCCAGTTTCCCCCTCCCCAGCCCAACCCCTCCTGTTCACTCCTACCAACACTAGCCTGGCTAATGTACACAGCCAGGAACAAAGAGGGGAATTTCAATATTTCCTCTTTGTGCAAGGTTAATTGAAAATCAAAAAGTCACTTTTAGAATGTCATATTAGAACTGTTAGTGCATCAATTTTCTTCAGTTTCCCGTCACTGCAGGAGAGCAGAAGAGGTATGCATTTGGATGGGAGTTAATGAGGGAAGGAAGGAAGAGAGAAAGAAAGGGAGAAAGGAGAAAAGAAAGAACAGAAAGAATAAGGGAAGGAAGTGTCGGAAGGAAGTGTCGGAAGGAAGTGTCGGAAGGAAGGAAGGAAGTGTCGGAAGGAAGTGTCGGAAGGAAGTGTCGGAAGGAAGTGTCGGAAGGAAGTGGCGGAAGGAAGTGTCGGAAGGAAGTGTCGGAAGGAAGGAAGGAAGGAAGGAAGGAAGGAAGTGTCGGAAGGAAGTGTCGGAAGGAAGTGTCGGAAGGAAGTGTCGGAAGGAAGTGTCGGAAGGAAGGAAGGAAGGAAGGAAGGAAGGAAGGAAGGAAGGAAGGAAGGAAGGAAGGAAGGAAGGAAGGAAGGAAGGAAGGAAGGAAGGAAGGAAGGAAGGAAGGAAGGAAGGAAGGAAGGAAGGAAGGAAGGAAGGAAGGAAGGAAGGAAGGAAGGAAGGAAGGAAGGAAGGAAGGAAGGAAGGAAGTGGCGGAAGGAAGTGGCGGAAGGAAGTGTCGGAAGGAAGTGTCGGAAGGAAGGAAGGAAGGAAGGAAGGAAGGAAGGAAGGAAGGAAGGAAGGAAGGAAGGAAGGAAGGAAGGAAGGAAGGAAGGAAGGAAGGAAGGAAGGAAGGAAGGAAGGAAGGAAGGAAGGAAGGAAGGAAGGAAGGAAGGAAGGAAGGAAGGAATTTTTTTATCTTTCAGGTAAAATTAACTTCAAGTAAAGGTTTCTTTCAGAAAGTGTCCTGGTACTTAATTTTTTTTTTTTTTTTAGATTTGTTTTCCTTTGTTTTGTTTTGTTTTGTTTCCCCAAATATTTTCTAATTTGGGAAGAGTTTTTAAAGTAAGGTAAGCAACAATCTGTCATGGTGAACCATTAAGGTGGCCAAAAAAAAAAAAAAAAGTTAATATTTAGCATTCATCACTTCCTGTCCATGGTCTTTTCCTGCTATGATTAGCAAGCAGATGCAATCGATAATCTAGATCTCCACATATTCCATAAAGGACTCGAGAAATTAAGGGGAATGACCATTCTATTTTCCTGATATGGAAAATTCCTGAAACCTTGTTGATATTTTCTTTTTTGGTGATACATTGTTCACGTCTGAGAACTGTAGACATATTTTAAGTGACCGTGTTCGCCTTGGTCTCTTTTAGAGGTTTTGTATGCTGTTGGCATAGAAAAAATTAAAGCAACTGCAAAGCATATAGTAGTGAAAGCTGTCTTTGTGAAGCGGGCATACTCATTTATATATTCAGTAAAAAATTCCAAGCCAATTCTGTACCTTCTTGGAAGCTGTGAATGTCTCTCTGATACTGAGGTTCACTATTACTCTGGAAACTATGGGTGAATCCAAACAGCGTCTTGCTCTTCATATGGAGTAAAAATTAACAGTTCGTGGCAACATTAGAAGAAAAAAAAAACTTTCACCATGTCCTTGTGAAGTCAAGTTTCTGTCATTTCCTGAATTCCCATATTTTGCATCACTCTACCCTTACCTTAAAAGATGCATGAAAGGTTTTCTTGTTTGCTGGTGATTTCACAGTGTTTAACACAATGAGAAAAAAAAAATAATAACTGTAAATATTATTTCATAATGTAACTTCTTCTGCAACTCAAACTGTCTAAATTCTTTACACCACTTTCTTTCAGCAAAATCTGGATAGGGTCTTTCAAGAAGCTGAGTGAAAAGAATCCTATCCTGCATATTGTGAATCTCTTCCTATAGTACAAGACTTTTAAAGACAAGCATCTGTGTCCTAATCTAAATCTTATTAATGCCAATTGAACTCTTGCTACTGAAGATTAGGACTGGTCTCTAGCAAATATTTTGTTATCCTAACTCTTTATCAAATCTTTCTCATATATTCAATGTGGAATGAAAGCAGGAAATTCTATGCAAAGGTAAATAGATTCAGACCAAAATTGTCACAAGAGGTTTTAATTTCTGTATATCTCCCTTTCCATTTGCATTCCCCTCAATGCTTAGATTAATGTTTTCATACAGTCATGCCTTACCCATCAAGCAAGTTTTACTTGCTCACTCCCGTAGATGTTTTTGTTGCTATTGCTGTATTCAAAGGAAGCATTTAATCCATCCAAGTTTGCCATCACTAGTGTCAAACGCCTCTGCTTAAGCTGCATGAATGCTCGGTCATGCCAAACTTGAAGCTTTCAGCCCTTTGCTGAAGCCAGCTGTGACCCATTACTAAAGGAGAAGCATTTTCTCCCCAGACTGCTGACTGCATGAAGCATATACATCCTTTTTAAGGCTTGTCATAGCAGCAACAGGGTTGTTTGTTTTTTGATTTTTTTTTCCTGTATTTTTTTAAAACCTTTTAATTTTTGTAGACAATTCTAAAAGCAGCTTCCTAGGGGCTGTCTGATCGCACAATCCTCTTAGTCTTTCTTACTCTGTAGGAGGTCCATCATATTTCCTGCTTTCAGTCAGTAGTTGGCTTTTCTCTCTCCCCTTTGTGTAATGACTGGAGTCAAAAGGCCAGCACCTTATCCACCTCCAGAGATGATGTCATGAATCAAACTTTAAAATGAGATATTTTTTTTTTGCTTTCACTTCACTTTCAGGTCACACTTTTCAAGCAAAATCTCCATTCAATTTGGCTCATTAGAAATATTTGAAATAATGATTTTTCATTTATTATCTTGGTCCAAAAACAATTCATTTATTTTCTGCAAATGGAAAAAAGAGTCCTTTCATTTCAGCTTAATTTCTGCATTCAGTTGTGACACAGTTCCCAGTTGTTATTTCTGCTTTCATGCAGCTTTCTACATCACAGCACCATGAAAGTCTTCATCTAGCATGAAATATGCAATGTTTCTGATTCTTAAAAACAAATCAGATAAATTTTTTCACTTAAAAACTTGCATACAGAAGGTTCAGGCAGTAGCTGTAGGACTCATACATTGCCATTAAATGATAGAGGGAGGACTAAATAGCACAACTCAACTCAGCATAAGAAAAGTGTTCTGGTTGTCCATATATTTTTCACTTGTGATATGTCATTGAGCCCTGAAAGAATACATTTTGAAAAGCTAATGTACACTAGATTGATGACATTTTTCACATTATTTTGCCTCTTACGTTATACAACTTTGGCTAAAGGTAAGGACAGTTTGTTTGCTTTTTTTTTTAATGTTGTCACTCATTAATCTGAAACCTTTTAGTGGATATTGAGAATTGAAACAACTTTATAAAATAAAAGCCTTTAGTGACAAGAAGAGGAAATGAGACTTTTTGTTGTTTGTGGAGGTAGAAAGGACAGGTAACATCTTTGAACATGTATCGATCTCAACACAACCATGAGATACCTGCCTGGTGGATCAGGGCAGGAAAAGCTGCAGTTCTACAAATGGATAAGCCTTTTTTCTTTTAGTTTCATACAAAAACTGAATTTTTAATATTAGAGTACAAGGTGTTGATAAGATCTTACACGGAATACTTTGAGCAATTCCTTGTATTTCCAGGTTTCATCAAGGGACTTAAGCAGGAACAGGTGCTAGAAGTGTACTCAGAGAGCTAGAGTGGAGCAGATGAACAAAGAACAATTTCCCAGTAGATGTTAAGACTGAAAGATTATTTAAGGTGGAAATAATTAAGAAAATTGAAAAAGTTAAGACTTGAATATGATTTAAAGGAGATAAAATTTTTTAACATTTTTACTTATCTAGTACTAGTAGTAGCAGCATAGAGCAGGAGCCTGCTTTGATTTTAATGGAAACCAATAAGAAATTGCCCCACACACAATTTCCAATATTATTTGTGTCTTGTGAGTTCCTGAGCATTTCTTGTGTCTGAGAGAAATCTGTGTCTTTAATTATTTTCATATCATTTATATGTTGTGAGTTCCAAGTCTCAGGACCCTTGTTGTTTGCCTAGAAAGGCCTAAAAATACTTCCTCCCTCATAGCTCACTCATTAATAATAACATGCTTTCTTTTATTTCTTGTTTTTCTCAAATAATAACATGCTTAATCTTGTATTGAAATAATATTAATTTAGTGTTTATATTAGAGATTGGAACAATGAGGTTTAATATGTCATGTATGCCAAGATGCTGAAGATGTTGATCATCTTTAAAGAATTAGAAATATTTTTGCTTGAGATAATTTCTATATATTGTTTAAATTCAGATATTGTGTTCAGAGATTACTTATCTTAGGATTTCTGTAACTTTCCTAAGGAGTCAGGAATTGTGAGCACGAGTCATGAATACTTTACTCTTTTTCCAGAGCCGGAAAAATGACCAAAAGTGTCACCTTCAGCCTGAAAAGAGCTATGGTTAATGTGCTCAAGATATTCCACATCACTTTAGAGAAACATCTGAATAATGAGGACCAGTGATTAATGTCAGAGTCTATGGGGAAATCCTCAGAGTACTTTCACTAAATCACAGAATCATGGAATGATTTGGTTTGACAGCGACCTTAAAGATCACCTTGTTCCAACTCCCTGCCATGGGCAGGGACACCTTCTGTTAAAGAGGTTACTCCAAACCCAAATCCAACCTGATCCTGAACACTTCTGGGGACACGACAGCATCAGCTTCTCTGGGCAACTTCTGCCAGGGCCTCACCACCCTCACAGGAAAGAATTTCTCCCTAATATCTAATCTAAAGCTACTTTTAGTTTAAATCCACTCCTCCTTGTCCTGTCAGTACATATCCTTAGTCTCCTCCATCTTTCTTGTAGTCATTCTTTACTATTCCCATCATGCTGTAATAACAGGAGTGTAAGCGAAGCTGAAATGACTGCTTCTAGCAATAAGTGAAGCTCCCCAGTGGTAAAATCTTTTGTCTCACCCAATCACATCTGCATGTCCTTGCCTGCAAACTGAAGCCACATTCCTTTGGAAGAAAGTCATTGCTATCACAATCCTGGTGCATGAAGGGGATCCAAAGCTTCCATCCAGTCTGTACCTTTAGGGTGCTTGGTCTCTCTTTTCCAGACCAATGAGCCAGAGAAGTAGAGAAGTATTTGAAAAATAAGAATAATATTAGTAAAGTTGCTGAAGTCATCTTCAGAGGGAAAGCAAGATGTGCTACTAAAATCCCTGACTATCTGCTGAAGTAAATATTCATGGTATGACCACTGGCATATCAGTCTCTGCCCTTGGCCCTGCCCTGGGCTTTCTGACCACTAATGGAACATTTTACATAGGTCAAAACATTGCCTTTGCTCTGGGATATTTTATGGTCCTCTCTGTCATAAGCAGAAAAAGAATTCTCCTTCTCTAGCATATTTAGCATTGTGTATCACTAACATTTTTATTATGGATGTTAATGAATACTTATGATTTCTTAAAAAAATTCAAGCACTGAACACAAGGAATAGGTTAAATAACTTAAGTACATACAAATAATAACTTGAAATTTTCTAAAGGTTATTTTCAAGTATATTGCTCATTCACAGTCCTTATCTCTGAGTATAATTTTAGTTAAAGATATTAAATATTTTCCTGTCCTCCTTTTTCCCTCATTTGACTTTCCAAGTTCCATATTATTTTCTAACATAATTTTATATGTTCCCAACATTTTCTGTAGAAGCATCTGTGTAACTCACTATTGTGCTTTTTCCAACTTATCTTTATTACAGGTACAGAATGTGTCTAATCTATTAAAAAACACACTGTTGTTGGTTTACTGAGGACACCACTCATGTTTATAAATATGATGGATCAAAAAAAGTTATCAGAAACATGGTTCAGAAATCACCAGAAAATAGTATTGTGGTGATTAAAATCACTGTTTTTTTCCTGTGTTGTTTTAACAGTGTAGTATAATTAGGTTTGGTAAGATTTAGGTGGCCCTGGCTGTGTGGTTTTTTCAGAGGTTTGTATCCTTTGAATGAATTTCCCTTCTGTGAAATTTGATTGAAATCACTCCTTGTTTAATTGTGGTGTGGTCAGAACTCACTGCAGCTGTCACAAAATATACACCCCACCCACACATCAAACAAGTGTGGGGTTTCACTGTTCTGCTTATTCTTCATGGACTATTTCTAAGCTGAAGGCATTCAGAAGAAAAAAACAACAAATAAAAAGAAGTTTAAAGAGAAATGCGTTTACCTTTTTGTCATCAAACAGACTCTGAGAACTAATCAAAATTTTGTGTGTATTACCTCTAAGGGACTTTTGCTTTTTGTATCAAAGGGAACTCTTAAATTTAACTGTTGGGGATTAACCATCAATTAAAGTTTTCTTTAAACTCTCTATATTTATCCACAATTATGAAATGTGGACATAGGAGCAGAAAGATATGAGACAAAAGAGAAACTGAAGAGATGGATATTTCAAAGCTTTGCTGGCTGTGCTCTGAAGAGACTTAAGGCATGTTTATTCATTCAGAAATGCTTTAATTTTTATGCCATCTCTTCTGTTTCTGCAAGACTTGTCTTGGAGAGAGAACAAGAAATATATTGCTGCTTAAGGGTTTGACATGGCTGTTGTGCTGATTGTCTTATATTCGTCTCCAATTTCACATATTTCTGGTGGTTGTTTTTTTGTTTGTTTGTTTTTTGTTGGTTGGTTTTTTGAGGGAGTTTTTGTTTTGGTTTTGGTTTGGTTTGGTTTTTTGTGGATTTTGTTTGCTGTTCTTGTTTGATTGTTTGCTCGTGTTTGTTTTTGTTGGTGGTTTTTTGGTTTATTTTTTTGGTTATAATTTTGATAATTCATGTATGCACATCAGATAAAACCAGATCCAATACTGGCCAGGTAGATCCCAATCTCTGCAATGGTTCAAATTAACCTCAGTGTGCAGCTGTGAAGATACTGCTAAATGAGTGTAGGACAGCTGAGGTGGGAGTCCCTAGTTTCTATGCATTTTTAGTTGGTCTGTAGTAGAATTAAAGTAAACTCTTGCTTATGTTGCCTCTATCTTTTATTTATCAGTCACTGTTGTCCTTGCCTCAGCTTTAGCCATCCACATGCCAGCTGTCTAGTTAAAACTTATTATTTGTGCCCCATTTAAAGTCAAAACAGAAAGATGAGCTCTCCCAAAAGATGTCTCACTCCATAAATCTTAGACATCTAATGTAGCATTTAGCTTTCTCCATTCACCAGAGACAGAGCTAAAGCAAGTGTCTTAAAACTGTCTAGTTCCACACATATAATATGAACTAAAATTAATGTTAAACATAGTTATTTTAATAACTCTAATAAAATTATGAGTTGCACAGAAATACTTTCACTGACTTCTGTGTGTTTGGGGTTTAGACCCTATGGATTCCTTATGCTTTTCTGTATTATTTTTACTTTCCTCAAATAGTTTGTGAAATGTTTTTAAGTATTTGACCCCTTAACAAACATATTCTGAAGTCCTGTTTTCACAAACCTTTTAAACATTAACAAGAAAATGTTTAATTTTTATCAAATTTTTCTGTATCGTACTAAAAAGCTTTCTAAGCTTAACTTGGATAGTGATGTTTTATCACATACAGAGTACTTTCTGCAGATATATGGAGAAAAGTGAGAATAAATGCTTTGATACAAGCTTATTTTCTGTTCAATTTTATGCCTTTTTTTTCCTGAATAACCCGTACCGAAAATTAGGAAATTATGTCTTATTCTTTTTACAATATCCACAGTTGATAGGTACTAACAAAATTCAAGTGACTTACTAGGAAAAAAGACAATTGACAATTTTTTTTCAGAAAAATGAAGGTTTATTTCATCATTTAGACCTTCCTTGGAATTAAACATAGATTTAAATGATAGAAGTGTTATGATGATTCAAAATACCTGAGTAATTCTGAGCATTTGCTGACATGGCTTTACCTTGCAATTCCTGAGAAAGAACCACATATCAGCTGACTAGGGGCAGGTTTCATTTCTTCCCTGACTGTTGGGCTCTTCCTTACAGAAAACTAATCCTACGTAAAGAACCAGGTACAACAGAAGCAGAGGGCATATCAAGACCTGAACTGAAATGAAAAAGAAACAAACAAAATGAAGGATTGGGATGAAGGGATGCAAATTATGGCTATATTTTATTCTAATTTAACAGTAAAATATTACTTTATTTTTGTGTCTGAGTTTGGGAATATTTTGTGTGATGCAGTTTACTATCTGAAACTGGAGTACATATTGGGAATTTGTAGCAGCACAGTACCCTGATACACTGGGACATGTTGTGTGAAACAAATAACTCAATAGCTGAAGAGTAGCCTTGAAAATAATCAAGAGTTCGTTACAAACACATATCATCTCTCACATCCCTGGAATTCTGTGAGATGGAAACTTGTTAACAAGTCTTATATATAACAAGTTCTTATAGTGAACTGGCTTATGACTTCAACTTGAGCATTACTTTTTCTCCTCCTTAGACTGAGCTAGTGAACACCTCAATGCAGATGGAAAATAGAAATTTTCTTTTGCTTTTTCATGATATATATCTCATGAAATATATATGTAGTCTCTCATTCTATAGCTTTGAAAGAGAAGGGACAGGTCGTCAATGTGTTTCTATTTGGTTTTACAGCCAAGGTAGAATGGCTCTTTGATGGAGCATGACTCAGAAAAGCAGAGCTATTGTCTCCAAATGAGTCCATATGACTGTCCATGGCCATTTTTTCATCAGCAGATACCAAAACTTAAAGCTTAACTAAAATCCAGACATGAAAAACATGAAAGAGCAGAACAAACCAGCAAAATACACTATGATTTTCTAGTTTCTGTAGTAATTTGAAATTTAATTTGTTTCAGGGCATTGGTACAATCCACCATAAAGAGGGAGCAGCTGCAAAGTACTTTCAAAATTACAAAAAATGTTCTTGAAGGTTTCATTGTATTGAGAACAGGAATGTTACTTGTCTGCATTGGAAAAGCAACACTAGTAATAATAATGTGCTTAATTTAAAACTTAGCTACAGAAATGCTAGTGAAGTTCTAACTGTTCCAGAGCTATGAACAAGTGAAATTGGAGGGAGATAAATTGAAAAGGGACACCTTTTGGCAATGCACATAATATCATTCATTTCCTTAGTTCTCCCTTGTTTTTCAGACTTGCAAAGACCCAATTAAACCTTCTGCTCAGGTGGTTTGCCCAAGGCAGGTGTGGTAGCTGGGAACTAGGTTATGACAATCTCATATCAGAAGATGCTTTAAGCACAAGTTCACTGTATAATCAAAGGGAGTTGGCTTACCCGATACAAGGTAGCTTGTATCTCCAAATCCTGGCTCAGAAGTTTTACTTATGTTTTTTTCACTAAATATAATTCCAGTGGGGGAAGGATAAAGTCCTGATTTCCTTTACTGGGATACAACTACGTTTCTGATCCATGACTGTATTGCTAAGTGAAATATTGATTTATGAAATCTGGGCTGACCCCTGCTTCTTTTTAAGCTACTCTTCAGTACAGGATAAAAAGGTGGAAAGCAGAGATATGCTGCAAAGTGGCAAGGCTTGGTTGCAAACGTGCTATAGTAGATCTGTTATAAAATCTCAAAAAAATCCCACTGATTTTACCATTAAAGTGAAAGGGCTGCATGGTCAGAACTCAGTGCTTTGTGAAAGTACTTCTCACACAACCATGAAAAATTATATTGTGCTTTTTATTAATCAGCCAGTTGCCATAAAGAAAAGACAGCAAACTCTTGGAAATGTTTGCTGTTTAGGCCATTTTGCTTTCCAAATATGTGGCAGTGTAGTGTTTTTGGCTGGGGTAGAGTTAATTTTCTTCATGATATCTGTCATGGGTCTGTGTTTTGGATTTCTGATGAAGACACTGATGATAATAAAGAGACATTTTTCTTATCGGAGCAGGGCTTGCACAGGGTCAAGACCTTTTCTGCCTTTTACTTCCCCAAACCAGCCAGGGGGTGCACAAGGTGTTGGGAGAGGGCACAGCTGGGATAGCTGACCACACTGACCACAGGGATATCCCATAACACAGAGAACCATGCTCAGCATGCAAAGCTGGGGGAAGCAGGAGGAACAATGGGGGCATTTGGAGTGGTGGTGTTTGTACTCCCAAGCCGCTTTTACCTGTGATGGAGCCCTGCTTTTTCAGGAATGGCCCTGAGCTCCTGTCTTCCCATTGGAAGTGGGAAGGAATTCCTTGTTTTCTTTTGTTCTATGCCTGGCTTTTGCTTTACATGTTTTGGGTATTTTAATTTCTTTTTTTTTTTTTTCTTTACCTCTTAAACCTGATAGACAAGCCTTCATCCCAAATTTTCTCACTTTTAGTCTTCCTGTTCTCTCCCTGATCCCAATAGGGGGAAAATGAGCAAATGGCTCTGTGGGACTGAATTGCTGGCTGGTGTTAAACCCTGATAGGCAGATATGGTTAATCCATGGTGTTTTCCATACTGTTTTATGTTTTTCAGGCTTAGATAATGTATCTAGCCAATGCTACTTCACACAAACCAAAAAGGATTGTATAAATCTCAGGAGTGGGTGCTAACTCTCTTTCCTTTCTAACTCTTCTATCAAGGGTGATAGCTAGCACTAAAAAACCTTGATAAGGGATATAAGTAACATTTAGATGAAGTCTTGGATGCAAAGGTTAGTCTCAGAGTGACTTAGGCTCCTAAATTGACACTTAGACTGGATTTAGATACCACAAGTCCAATCCTGAGGACTGGAAAACCTCTAGTCCAGATTCATTCAGCCTTTAGTTCCTCATTTTGTATCAAAAACCTCCTGATTGCATCTGAGAAGCTTTTGAAACTATTTAGCTGTACCTCTGTCTTAATAGAGACATTTTAGCACAGCTCACAACCAGTTGTTTGGATGAAACTGCTATCAGATAAGAGAGCATGCCTGGAAATCGGACAAAATTATGATCATTTTTGTCCAAAGATAGATTTTTTTCTACTTTATTTAAAATGCAATTGTCTGAAACTGTGGGGAACTCAGATTTATTTTCAAGCCTAAAACTGGTAGATTTGCCAAAATGTGTGAAAGAAACAGGAAAGATGAGTGCTGAGGAGATGGGTATTTTTTGTCCTCCTCTTGAAGTTGTGTTACTTTTCGGTAAATTTCTGATTCTTAGGCCACTGAAAGAGAAGAAATATCTTCTTTATATATATATATATATATATATATATATATATATGTGTGTGTGTGTGTGTATGTGTGTATATATAATGTGTACGTAGATATATATTTTCTAGGAGTCTTTTTTTTTTTTCCTTTTGCCAATAAACTCAGGAGGAGGGAAGGAGCTGCGGTTTATAGAACATATGAAGACACACAATTAAAAAAGAACACATACGGATTAATATAGAAATAAATTATTAAAAAAATTAAACATTAGAAAAAAATAATATTAGCCTCATATTTTTGGCCTCTGAAATGCAATGAAGCTTCAGGACAGAGCTTGTATTGCCTCCAAGTTTAAGGACGTGAGAAAGCCAACACATCAAGTGACTCCTGGATGTTGCATACTTATCCAGTGCATATTTAGAACTTGAAAGTCTCTCACTACCCACCCTATAGATGCCATTACTGATGTTTCCCTTTCGGGGTTTGATCAGCAGCAAGGCTGAAGGAATATCCTTCCCACAGGCATAGATTTGAAGTTTACACACCCTCCCCCCAATCTCTTGTTCCACAAATATTTATATTCACTTTTCCCTGAATACCAGTGTGGTCTTTCGTACACATTCTGACATACCTAACATAATACAGATACAGAGGTGGTGACACATAAAGCCATGAGCCCTGTGGCCACTGGTTCATTTCCAAGTTAACAAAATCTTTCTTGTACAGTTGTCTCTCTGGATATTGGCTCTTAGACCTATGGACACCTAGACCCTCAGTCTCTGTCACTTAGGTCTTGTTGTATTCACACAGAGAAAAAGAAATAACACAAGAGCAAAAAAAGCAAGAAAAGTATTTGTTAAGAAGGTAGGGCAGACTGCTATGATCAGGCACAGGGTTCCATCAGGCAAGAACAGAGTTTGACAGCTTTCTGGAATGTAGTTGAATGTTTTCTGTTTTCCTGTTTCTCCTCCCACCCCTCCTCTTCCTCCATGTTTGGCTCTTCACCAAATGATCACATGGCAATTTTTCCACACTTCCATAATCTCCTTATGATGTCTCACAGAAGTCATGTCAGGAGTCTCTTTTCAGGCTGACCCTCTCTGAGCTATGCCTGAGTAGTTTCGTTAGTAGACATCAGCCAGCGGCTGAAGGGCTCAGGTCTTCATTACTGTCAACAGTGTTATATTTTCATTACCTCAACGTGTCTGTGTACTTATCAATTAACTTGTTAAATGTTATTTCTTACATACTGAGTAGCACTGAACTAATTAACAAATCAGGAACTCTCATACACTGCTTATCTTTTCATATACAACAAATAGAAAAAGGGAAACTTCACAGAAAAGGACTAACAGTGGCTCTCCATGACAATAATCATGGTTAGAACAAAAGCAGAACATAATTTAGAAGCATTAACAGGTGTGAAACCTGACACTTCCTTTCCCCATTCTGGACTGCAGAACACCAAAATCCATCCTCATGGGGGTCTAAAGAGCAGACTTTTCCTTTCTGACACCAAGGTATTCATGCTTTCAGAAAGATGGTACTAAAATCCAGAAGGACTAGGGTTTCCTGAGTGGATGTAAATTGGATGCAACTTTTCTACAGTGAAGGCATCAAATTTCCCATTTCAATTAGGGTGAAAGACCAAGCACTTTGGGAGTGTGCTTCTTCTGTTTCTACACTAGCTCTTTAAAATATCTCACATAGATTTCTCTTTAGTCAACAGTATGATATCACCAGGCATGATTAATTTAGTATATTTGTACATCTGTCAAAGCACAGTACTCAGGAAATCTTTCTCTGGGGGTAACAGTTCTCTTATACTATAAAGAAGAAAGGAAAACTACTTTGGGTATAAAAAAATCATGGTATGGTTATTGAGTAGAAGGTACAAGAGTTCTCATGCTGGATACCTATAACATTTCTTTCCAAAAATTGTTTTGGTTTAACATTTAGAAGAAGGACTTACCCTGTAAGTTTATTTCATTTCAAATCAGTGAGAGATAATTAAATTGCCCACAGAGACACTGTAGTTGGAAGTTTAGCTGTCTCAAGGAGTGTGTTTATTATCCAGGTATTTGTGTATCTACTGAACTTCAGGAATTCAGGAATATTTTCTTTATATGTAGATGTTTTGCTTTTGCTGGCAGTATGTGCGCAGGCTGTAATACGAACTTCCTTTCCTGCCCAGGTGAGAAAAAAATGTAGGTAAAATAAAACAATGAAATATTAACTGGTTTCTTGAAGACTATGAACTCAGGCATTAAAATATTCAGTAACTTGCTTACAGTCACATGCATCTTATTTGCTACAATTCTATTGAATTTACCTCTTCATCAACTTAATTTTAATCTCCAGATTGTATTTCCTCCACTGACGTTTTTAATAGAGATTTTATTTTGCAATATTATAGTCTCATAATTATGTTTCAGTACACATTACCCGGTATATTATGTAAAACACAGCACTTTGAAAAAATGGACCATCACTATCAGACTACATATTTAGAAGAGATATTAAAATTACCACATTTCTTGAGATACTTGTTAAAATTAGATTTCTCAATAGTAAATAAGAAATTGGATTATTCAAGAATAATTGGTTCAACAAACATTCTGTGCTATTCTTTTTCCAGTTCTTCCTCATAGGCATGAATACAAAACCAAAAGTCTTCTATTGATTTACTCATCAGTCTTAAAAGGGAGAATCATCTTTTCTAATGGATCAAGAAATTCACCCATCAGCAAGGCATAATCTTCAGTGGCCTTGGGTGAAGCATATTCTAATGGAACTACTGCTCCAAGCAGAGGTATTACAGGTAACTTCTAATGTTTTGCTTTAACTATTGCATGTCTTTGCCAAGAAATCTCACAGATTAGTCAAAGCTGGTGTGTTAGTCATGTGTAGGAACATACCATAAACTCTTTTTAATTTTGTGCATTTTTCATATTAATGGGTATTTCATAGATATTGTGATAGTTTTTGGGTTTGATTTTTGCCCACATATTTTTTTTAATCTGCACAGCATTAGAGCATTCAAGGCAGAATGAGTAAAAATACAGTTGAGTAAAATTGTGTGACATATATTAGCTGGATGAAAAGGTTTCCTAATATCTTAACTGCAACCTCAGTACTCAACTAGCTACTTATTTTGTTGAGACTTAGGTCAAAGATCAATTACCTTTGTAATTAGGTTATATATCACAAAAACGGTGATCCTGTGAGAGTCCAAGACCAACATGAATCATAAGGAATATTCTTTGAAAAAAATAATTTAAAAAGCTTTATTTCTTATTTCCTCTACAGGAAAAATATTGTGAGCTCAGTAATATCGGTCATCTGTAAACACAGATCACTAAGCAATGTTTCTTTCCTAATAGTTTGGTCATTTGCACCTTTAATTAATTTCAAAGTTTTGATGCCAGCGTTATTTTTTACAATAATCTGGAAATTCATTGTCTTCTTGTTCAACAGAGTAATTTTTACTTGTAATTAGCAAAGTGTGCATTAGATAGACTTGCAAGAGTTTGTGAGAATTTGAGCTTAAAGGGATTTCCATACAAAAGCCTGTGTAACATAAAGATGGCCTTGGTGTTTTCTAAAGATGGCATTGTGATTTCTACTGCCAATTTCACTTCTGAGCTGCTATATGGCCTTGGGCGCGTCATTTCATATTCCCATGCCCTTGGCCACCCTCCAGTCCTTTACCTTTCCCCACTATTTGGGCTATAAACTCTCTGATGCAAGGATTTTCATCTTGCAGATTGGTGTATGGTGCCTAACAGCTAAAGTGCTGTTAGTTCTTGATGCACTGCAGTAATATTAAATAATTTCATCTAAGCATGTGGAGTAATTAATTGTGAAGCTGGACGAACAATTCTAATTACATAATGAATAACACAGTCTCAGTAATTTTACAACATTGTCCTAATAATCGCTATTTCCTGTACCACATTTGCCACAGTGGAAATTAGTAGCTGATGGAAATTCATGGTAGAGAAACAGAGATGAAGAGCCAAATTTAAAACTTTTTACTTTCAGTGCTTTCTTGTATGCTTACTTCCTCGTCTCCAAGTTCCTCATCTAAGTCTGGGATAATTCTGTACTGTCTTTTGACATTATGTGTTTGAAATTATCTCTGTCAGTTCTTCCAGGCAGCATCATTCTCTGTGAATTTAAAAAATTCCTGAGGAAAACTCTGTAATCATGAAGTCAGAAGGATGGAGTTGGTAAATGTTCTCATGCAAAGTTTCCTGATACCAAGATTTGTCTACACAGTAATCGTAATGTCTGCTAAAGCAACCTGTTCTAGATGATCCTATTTGAGTAGACAAGCTGGACTCTATAATCTCAAGAGATCCCTTCTGAGATAAATGATCTTGTAATTTATATTCAGAGGCTTTTATACATACCTATTAAGACCTGATAAATAATATTTATAATATGGGATGTTCACCTATTTTCAAAACATGATACCAGTGTAAATTTTCCTTGACTTCATTCTTTCCTATTGAACTACCCTTCAGAGAAAATTGTTTCAGTCACTAAGTTGGTAAGATTCAGTCTTCTGTAAGGTGTAATATCCTTGAGAGCTATGTAACCTTTCTGGGACTAATTTTCAGACTAGTTTTCTTCTTCCTTTCAAAAATCACTTGCTAGGCACTTTTGCAGTTATTGTATGGCTAGAATATACATTTTGCATTTCTTTCTGACCTTCCCATTTCCATCTTTCATTTCCAATTTCCTCTCCCACCTTTCCTGCAGCAACTGTGGAGGAAGAAAGGAGATATGGTTTGTGGCCAGTTCATCAAACCTTGTCTCTGCCACTCCTTCCTCTGAAGTAAAATAATTACTCCCACTCTTCCCCTGCTCCAGTGTGGGCTCTTATGGGGCCACAGGTCATGCCAGGATCCTCCTGCTCCAGCACAGGTTTCCCATGGGGTCACAGCCTCCTGTGGGCATCCCCCTGCTCCAGCCTGGGCTCC
Organism: Passer domesticus; assembly: GCF_036417665.1. Taxonomy (NCBI): domain Eukaryota; kingdom Metazoa; phylum Chordata; class Aves; order Passeriformes; family Passeridae; genus Passer; species Passer domesticus. The sequence goes on along the minus strand of NC_087512.1, from coordinate 5,738,213 downwards.
CCAAGGGGCTGCAGGTGGATCTCTGCTCCCCCTGCCCTCCCTGGGCTGCAGGGGCACAGCTGCCTCAGCCTGGGCTGCTGCAGGGGCTGCAGGGGAACCTGAGCTCCAGAGCCTGGAGCAGCTCCTGCCCCTCCTGCACTGCCCTGCCTGGCTGCAGGGCTCTTGCACAGTTTCATGCTTCTCTCCCATTTTGCTCTCCCATGTTGTTCTCTCCTGTTCTCATGCCAGGGGTGCTGCTAACACTGTTGATAGGCTCAGCCTTGGCCAGTGGTGGGTCCATCTTGGCTTGACCAGACATTCACAAACTTCTGGCAGCTTCTCAGAGAAGCCACCTCTGCAATCCCTCACTACCAAAACCTTGCTGCGCAAACCCAATAATACTGGATTAGGAACTTTTCAGGACATGCTGTAGAACTGTTAGAAAGCTCCTCAGAGCAAACTAAACAGCATTGAGTAGCATTTATCCATGTCACATATAGTACCAAAAGTGGTATATTCCTTAACTAATAACTATAGCAAAATAATCTATCTAAGTTAGGTTTTCTTTGTAATGGGTGGAGATAAGCAATTTTTTTTTAGCATGTGACTCTTAAGCTTATTTGATTTATATTAGTGTGAGACAATTGAACTGCACCTAGTCCCATGAACCCAAATCTCACTTTGTTCTGACAGGTCATTCTGTTATTGCTTGTCTCTCAGCACCTTATTGTCCTATCCCTACATAATATCAAAAGGAAGCATACCTGGGGTTCTTTTAAGGCCATACATACCCAAGGCTGTGTGAGTGACAAGGCAAAGTACCAGCTTTCCTCTGATAAGCACCACAGGTTTTTTTGTCAGGGGAGGGAGGAGTCAGGAGGATTAGGGAAAGTAAACTGAATTGTTTTGCTCATAAATACCTATGGGTTTGTCTGGTGTGCTACAAGAGAGATTGCCTCTGGGCTGTTTTATGTGCCAGCTGTTTGGGGAATTGTGTTTTGTTGCTGTTGCTTTTTATCCCTTTCCTCCCCTGTTTATAAATTATTGTAGCTTGTATGATCCAGCTTTGGGGTGTGTGTGTCATAGTATTATTTATTTATTTGTTTGCTTGTTTGGATTCTTCTCTTTACCTTGTTCAGCCCTTTAGAATGAGCAGTGGGTGTAATGGCAATCATTGTGTACAGAAAATAATCCTGGCTACCCCAGAGAGGGTTGAGGGGCTTAGTGAAATCATTAGGATATAGCCCTTAAATATTTTTATACAATAGCTGTTCAGAGGAAGAAGCCACTCTGTCTAAAACAGGAATTTATCAGAACAAAGGAAAAAATTCAAATAGCTATTAATGATTACAATTACAAATAAGGAAGAGGGAAAGATTCTTTAACTACCATGTCTCAGCAATTAGTAAACTTATCTTTTTCTCTCGCAATCAGATAGATAAACTTAATTTACTGCCTTTTCTAAAAGCAAATTGAAGGTCCTCTGACTTTTTTCTCTGTTTTTCTCCATAGTCTTTATCCTACCAGGGGAGAGGTACAGGAATTGACATATTTCTATGCTTTATGTATAGACTGTGAGGATGTACTTTCTTTGCTCAGATGTAAATGCCTACTATGCAGATATCTTCATCAAATCTCATCATTCTAATAATCCCTTGTAATCCTTGGAGGAAAATAGTCAATTTTAAGGGTTATACTGCTCATCATAATGCAGTCATTAAAAATATATGAGTGTTCATATACGAGGTCCTTTTCTTTCACTTTTTTTTTCTTTTAAAATAAAGAAACTTCAGATATAAATGTATAGAATCTTTAGCTAAATACAAGTGAGATAAATCTTGACCTGATCAACCTACACAAAAAATTATGAGTTACCATAAAGACAGCTAAAAGTTATGCATTTTGACTCACTCCTGCCAAATCAAAGCCTCTTTTTTTTTTTAGGTATTGGCCTTGACAAGACAGTATTCTAAACCAAAATGCTCCTCATATTCTTGAAGAAACACAGGAAGGGTAGGAAGGGTCCATCTGTAACAAACTAATGTAAATTAGACAGCATAACATTTAATCTTATATCCAAAAATTCACTTTGCCAGTATTCTATTGATTCAAGCATGAGACATATATATTCTGTTTTCAAAAAGACTCAGGATGAGGGTTGTCAGACCCCAAGTATATGAAATTTTCTATCAAATTTTGGCCATGAATATTTTTTAACCAGCAATTTGGATCTTTGATACATTTGAGATCAGGTACTAAGCTTTTCTGGCAATGCCTGGAGTAAACTCTTACTATAGTCTTTTATACTGAAAAAATTTAAATATGTGAATGTATTATCGTAACACCAATGGAAATAACAAACAAAACAATTCATTGTTTTCTGTACAAATTAAGGTCTTTGCTAATTTACACAGACACAATTGAAACAATAAACTTAATGAGAACAAAAAACTGGATAATTATCTCAATGATCATTTGATTTTACTTTTGGTAAGAGATACCTTTTTTGTTATACTAATGAGATGTAAATTATAATCAACTGTTTTTAAATCTTAAAAATATAATTTTGTGCATTTTAACTTACATGGAAACCATGTGATGGGAAGTGCATCTCATACTATGCTTGATTGAAACATGGCAGTGATATACTCCTTCATATGTGTGATTGTGTGTGGTAGATGACAAGACTAAATCAGACAAAAACCTGCAAATACAGCTTAAAAAGGTTGTTCCCTAATCTCTAATTTTAGCTTTCCAAGAGGGTAATAGTGATTGTATTATAGCTCTGTTTGGGCTGAGATATATCACCTACAAAAACCAGAGTGATCTTAGGGTTGCTCTAACCAGAGTTACAGAGGTATGGTCCTCAAGAGGAGGAGAATGACTGGTACAAGGAAACCAGCACACCCAAAAAATCTGCTACCTTTACCAGCTTGATGCTAAAAAAGACTAAGGCTAAGTGTCCAAACTGTAGTTTACATTTTCTCAAAATCTAAAAACGTGCATTTTTTAACAAACATTTTGAAATGGACAGATTTTTTAAAAAATATTTAAACACAAACATCTTGCCTTCCTTATTTTCCCCTGTTGATAGTTTTTGTATATTTTTCTTTCTCTGGGTTCTCCTACAGAAAAAAATCCCACAATTGCTAAAATTCTTACTGGTTGCAAGTTCAATTAAAGTTAAAGTACAGATACATTTGAAGATTGAAATAGACAGGAGAGCTATTTTGTCTTGTGGCTAGATCTGAAAATGCCAAAGCAATGAGAAACAGAATTACCTTTCTAGTGATGTTGCATAAGAATCTAGCCTCCACCATTCCAAATTTTTTAGGAAACATTATCTTCCTAGGTGTTCCTCCAACTTAATTTAATCTAAACTTAACATGTCTTACCTCACATTGAATTTCCTTGCTAAATTTTTCTGGTGTATTCCATCAATTAATTTCACTTCTAAAGCTGCAGAAGTAACAGACTTGGTTTAAAATCCAAAATTTTCTATTTTGAAATAGAAACACAGACACACACACAAATTCTAATCTTTGGGCAACTTTGGAAAATTTTCCTTTACAGACAATCAAAAAGAATAAACATGGTGCAGATCTCATTAGATCTCTCTAATGTGTGAGATCTGACCAAATTCACTGAAAGTCAGCTTGAGGTCATGGTAAGTTTTGTTGATTAAGAAGATGAAATACTCCAGACTTAGAAGAATCTGAATATTATTAGTGAGATTAACTTTCCAGTTACCAGCATGCCTATTTAATAGCCCAAAAGACGTAGTAGCCATCCCCATGTTTCATGAGCCTTTACAGGTAAATTCACATCTGAACCATGCTGTCTGAGATTACTTCATAAAGAAATTAAATAGGATAAAATCCAGTTTTACCACTGAATTTTTTTCCTGACTAATGGAATTGTGCAAATGTATTGCTATCAGGACAAAAGCTATGTGGCCACCTACAGCTTTCTGTCAAGACTTTAAAAAGAAATACCAACTGTGCTATAATAAGAAATCAGCTTGCCAAAATATTCCAAAAGCAAGAACTTCCAACTCACTGAAAGTCTACTTAAGTTATTATATGCTTGAATGGCCCCTGGAACAACAGATAGCTGTGCAATTAATGCAAACCTTGTCATCCTTCTCCACCTCGCTTGTCTCTGCACAGACCAGTAATGAGGCTCCTTTAGACACAGAATGTGCGCAAAGCTCTGACAAACCACCTCAGTATGCAAAAAAAGCTGAGGAGAACCGCAGGAAACATGACCGCAGTAGCAAAAAATGTCAGTCCTTTCTGTATGCATAACTCTGTCTCTTGGAGTCAGTTTGCACTGAGGTGGAAGGATGTATGCTTCACTGTTAAGTATTTGTCTTCAAGGGAAATATTTTCATTTTTGAGGAACAAACCAAGAAAATCAGAACAGGAAAGCCAGTTTTGTTTCATGGAATACAGCTATTTCGCTCTTAAGATCTATCGTATGTCAGGTGGAAAAGGTTTTGTGTTCAGATGAGAAAACATTAGCCAGTAAACCATTTCTTAGTAAATTCTAAAAAAAACCAAACCAAAACCAAAACAAAAACAACAACAAAAAAAAAGGGCGAGCGAGTAAGTGCACCTCTTTTCTAAAATCATTAAATAAAACAGTGACGGGATTTCTGACCAACTTAGTTTTGAATTATCTGTCTTTAAAACAAACTTGTTTCATACACTAATCACATGCTTTATTCACTCTCTTCTTGCACATCTCTTTTTATAGAACTCAATTTTGTAAATTACTCCACTGTGCAATTGACCTCACTTCTAGAAAATACTGTCTTTCTTAAATATGCTACCTTGGTCTTTTCAGTTTGAAGACATTATTCCCTATAATACCATCATTAACCACCTTAAATAGTTCCTCCAGCAATTTCATGTTATCAAGTATTTATAGACAGTTACCATCATCTTTATTTCTTGAAAGAGGTTCATATAGCTTCATGGCTTCATAGATTATGAAGCCAGAAGGGACCATTGTGAACATCTTATCTGACCTCCCTCTTAACGGAAGTCACAGAACTTCCCTGAATTCATTCTCTTTGAATATCTCTTAGAAAATTTTGATTTAAACATTTCTAGCATTAACAAATCTATAAAAATACTAAGTAAGTTGCTCCACTGGCTAGTCACTCTTCCTGTGGAAATTATTGCTTCTTTCTGACTTCTCCAGCACTGGATCTAAGTAGGCACAATGTGTTTGCATTACACAGATAAGCAAACAGTTGATAACACAAACGAGTGGGGAAATTTTCCAAGTTTTGACTTGTGGCTGCTTTGAAATCCAGCTTGGCAAGACAGTGTTGCCTTTATGCAAAAGAAAAAGGGTATTCAGAGGGGCTAGGCCCATTCTAAGTCATAGAATCATCAAAGAACACTTTGGGTTGGAGGGGACTTTAAAGATAGTCTAGTTCTGAGCCCCCTGCCGTGTCAGGGACACCTTCCACTACGTCTGCATGTTACTGATCCTGTGCCTTAACTCACCTCATTGGTATTGTTGTGTCAAAAAAAAAAAACCTTATTGATTTTGGGATTCTTCTCTCAATGGAGAAAGAGGCAGAAGTATACAAGAATAAGTCATGAAAAGCAATGCATGTCACCAGCCTAAGTAAGGCATTAGAGATTTACATTTTGGCCTTCTCAGCACTCCCATACTCTCCCTTCCAGCCAGTCGCCCAACCTCCTCTGCATCAGCTCACTTGCCTTCTGCCAAACTCACTAACCAGACAGACGTGACTCAAAGACATTGTAATTCATACCTGTGAAGTATTTAGTGAACTTTTAGGAAGAGATGTAATGCAGTGCTATCATTGCAGAGAGAGAGTTTTCCTCTCCAGTTTCTCACGTTTGTAGAGACAATTTTCAACTGACGTTTCTTGATTTCCTGTGTGTGAAAAGATCATAAAGCATCAAGAGTATTTTCTATTTTTGTTCTTATTTGCAGCCCTTACCACTCCTCCTAGAATTGGAGTACCTGCCTGCAATCATGTAGTATTACCTATTAAGAGGCATCTGAGTGCTGCAAGAATGGACTGAAAATGAAGATGAGACTTCAGCTGTCACACACAATGGAACATATTGAAGCTGTTTGTGCTTGTTTAGTGCAAGGTGAGATCAGGAATTTCACCCACTACAGAACATCAACCTGCTAAACACAAACCCTTCATAGCCAGAAAAGTCACTATCTATGTGAAACTGGCTGTAAGCAAGCTGATATAAGTAGAATGGAAGTGAGCCTAATGAAGACACTGGTTCTCACGGAGATGTAGCTGTATAACAAATGAGGGCTGTTAGGAAGGGCATACTCAGCTGTGGAGCCAAATTCAACATTTCATTCTGTGTAGGATTATGAGATAAGAAAGAATTTTGGGTGTTAAATGGAACATTTTGGAAATAAACAAACTCATTTCTCCTATTTGACAACTTTAGATCCATTGCCTAAGAAGGCTGAATGCTGGGGGAAAAATAATACAAGATTCTAGATGAATGTGGATTAAAATGATCTGGTTAAATATTTTCCAAAAAAACACACATTTAGAATTAAAAGTTCTCTGTTCCTTTCAAAGATAACTAAGGACGTGATTCATCTGCCTCAATCTAATCTGAGTCTGGATCTGAGATGGTCATCATCAGTTTCTTGAGATTAATATAGGAAAATGGGTGACATCTGGATACCATTTATTCCATTGTAAGGGAGAGACAATAGATGTTCTGCTACTAGTCATGCCTCTTTCTCTTGTCTGACTATAGACAGAGTTTCAAACAACTGGCTCAGATATAGATGTTAAATTATAACATATCTAGGGTTAGAAGAGATGAAACCTAGAATTAAACCTAGCAATTTTTAATAGTCTTTGTGCAGAAATGAACTAAGAGCTCCTCAAATTAGAGAAAATTAAAGACAAAATCTGATCTGTTCTATTTAGTCTCTTCATACTACTAGTCTCTGGGGACGGAAGGAAAAATAAAAAAATAAAGAGGATTAAAAAAGGACCTTCCGATTTTTCAGTTATATTGTATGGATTGCATATAAAAAGACTGCAGGAAATAGACATTTCTAAATTCTACCATATAATTGAGACATCCTTTATTTTTCTTGTTGTGATAAATCAGTGCACATCACAAGATGTTTGCAGTAAAAAAAGAAGAATCATATGAACAAATCATCCAGCTATCAGTTCCTAGCCATATATTAGCAATTAAAAGATAAGGTTATTATCTTAGGGAGAAATTCAGGCCATTTTCCTTATAAATCAGCATTGTCTAGCATATTGCTTACACAAAACCCGTGACTGGTAATTTTGTCCCAGGTTACATTTCATGATCTTCCTAGAGATTCAGATTACAACTTCTTCACCTTTAATACTTGTAATAGAGTCTTGTGGAAGATACTTCACAGGAGGAATCTGGAAATGAAATGCCAGAGCCACAGAGATTTACTTTTGATTGTATGGACCTGTTGAGCTGTAGTGAAAACCCAATGCTTTTGTGAAGAACCCTGAGTTTCAAAGACTGTTGACTTATTTCTGGATGAGGAGCAGTAAAAGATTACTTTTGTTTATATCCTCAAACACTGTCTTCAAACAGAAGTTACTGATTTTGCAGATGAACATTACAAGGTAAAAGTTTCTGTATTGGGGGGAAAAAAATAAATTAAAAGAAAATTATATATATATATATATATATATATATATATATATATATATATATATATATAATCTTTCCAGACAGATACTGGGCATCTTGGTTGCTATGAATACTAGTCTAACTGCAGACAAATTTTCAGTTCCCTCTACAAAGCAACAAAACCAAGCTCAAGACCATAAATGACATTTTTGATGTCAAGTGAACTTTATCAAGCTCCTTTGAAAGACATAACCTTACTCTTTCTTACTCTTTCTTGTTCTCTGTTTTTTGGGGGGTTTTTTTTGTTTTTTTGGGGGGTTTTTTTGTTTGTTTTTTTTTGTTTTTTTTTGTTTTTTTGTTTTTTTTTCGTTTGTTTGTTTTGTTTCTGTTTTGTTTTTAGGGGTTTTTTTTTGGGGGGGTTGGGTTGTTTTTTTTTTTGTTTGTTTGGTTTTTTGTTTTTTTTTTTTTCCCCTGTGGAATAGAAACAATCAAATTTACCTACTTCAAGCTATCTTGACAGGTGGTGAGGGAGATAGATATTGCACTCTCTCACAATTAAGAAAACATTTATTTATTTTATTTAATGATTTTATATAGAGTGTTCCTTTTTTTTCCTTTTTTTTTTTTTTATCTCATGCATTGTCTGGTACTGTCCCAAGTGCAAATAATATTTTTATATGTTTTTCTTCCCAGCCAAGTGGATTTTGCCAGGACCTCAGGGGCAGGAAATTCCAGATAATATTTGCAGCAAAGAACACGTATAAGAAGGAAGGCATGACAAGGGATAGAATATATTTATTCAACTCTAGCCCATTTTAATTTCCAGGATTTTGTCTACATGCTTTACTGATCCTGTGCTCAAAAATTAGACTTCTGTCTTTAAGTCTTATACTCCTGCTTTGGCTTTGAAGCTGTTACAAAGCTGGCAGCTTGAACGGGGCACAGCCATACGGGCATATTTTAAAGTGTCAGAACTAATACTAAGCCTTTCACAGTTGCAAAAGAAATGTAATTTGCTTTGAGGAGTGGACTTATTATTGAGAAACATTGTTATAATCCAAATTTTTCATTAAATGTCTCTCACTCCTCTTTCCTTCTTTTGCTCTCTCTCTTTCCCTCAGACTTCAACATACATGAGGTCATAGATGCTCATACTCACAGGCACAATTGTATCTTGTTCTTTTTCTCTTGCAGTCCCTCTTATACCAAAAAGAATTGAGCCTTCTGATACCGTATGGAACTAACAACGTGATTTAAAATGACATTATAACACTAAAAAGAAGAACATAGAAATTCTGAAATCTTCTGGATAATGATTTTTGCCAGGTTTCCAAAAAAAATCGGCCCATTTAATGCTTAAGCATAAGCCAGGTTGTGCTGAAACACAAAAATCTGATTTATTGGACTGTGTTGTCCTGATCCAATGAATTTAATACATGAAGCTTTGAATTTTGCAGGAAGCAAAATATTCATTAAACATCTTTATAGGGTCAAAAAATAAGACAAAATACCATTAGTTTTCAATGCTCATTGACAATGAAGGATGAGAGAGGGACAAAAAGATAAAGAAAAATTTTCCTGTAATCAAAATAATGTGTTTTTTCAGAACTCTGTATCTGTAATGTGTCCTTTCACTTCGGTGTCTTAGGATCTTAAGCAGGATCCAAAGCAGGATCCTAACTTGAGTTAAAAGAAATGTGCCAAATTTCTACCTCTAGTCTTACAGAACACAAAGTTCAGCATTGCCCCAACACAGTTATTGTATAACATGGAATCATAGAATCATAGAATAATTTGGAAGGGACTTTTGAAAATCATTTAGTTCAATTCACCTGGAGTGAACATATATACAACACACACATATATAAACATATTTCCTCATTGTCCCGCTGTTTGTTGATACTAAACTACATACTCTTTTTGAAAATGACTTTGGGACCGAAGTTGGACTTTTGCCCATTATCATGGAGAAGGGACACAGAAGTATTCTTTGATCTAACATATTTTTGACTGCCAAGATAAGAAGTTTGCTTTTCCACTGATTTGTGAAATAACCCATTGACTACTGAATCTCTAAGAAGACAAAGTGAAGCATTAGCCCTGAGCACATTACTACTTTATCAGCATTGTTCTTGCTTTAATTTCAGAAAAAGATTGTTCAAGTCTAAGAGTAAGGCTAGACATCACTGTTGTTTAAAGTAATCACTCATACAAATAAATATGTGAGCAATTTTCCAAAGTGAAAGAGTAGGGTAAATGTCTTGAAGCTTTCTTTTCTCTAAAAGTTATATTAATTCTTCTTAGTATGATTATATTGTATTAACCAGACTGAGCTCCTGCTCCTTTGTTTTAATATCTAGTCTTTGTTATTAATAAAAAAGAAAAGTAAAAAAAAAAAAGCTAGGTGTTTTAATGCTGTCTCAAGTCTTCAAAATTGTAATACTAGTTTTATAAATTACAGATTTGTATTAATCATAAAGTTACCACTCATTAATCAAATTCATATTTTAAAGCCATGGAAATACGTTTTTTTTTTCAAGTGTAAATTCAATTCTTAGAGAAAAGCAGAAGCACTGAAAAGAAAACCCTAAATCAGTTTGTCTGTAGATAATAGCAGTAAGAAAAACATCTTCTTATTAGCAGCATCTATCTTGGCAAAGTTTAATAACAAATTTAGTGTCCATAGATGCTGACAGTTTATAGTTTGCTAATGAGAGAAGAAATTATAATTTATCTGTATTTCAAGTTGTCATCAGGTATCTTCTTGAACGATCAATGCATTTTAATATTCGTTCACAGAGAGAAATACATTTGTCTTCCAAGGATATGAAAATTAGCTAAGAAATCTGTGAGATAAGGTTTTTCTGTGGTCTCTATATCTTTTGCTATTACTTTCCCTCCTTATGTATACAAGTATATACATGTATGTGTATAAGTATATACATATATGTATATCTATATAAGTATATGCATATATATAGCCTTATGTATATAAGTATATATAGATATATAAGTAAACATTCTTTCTGTATATTCATACATACCTATATATATATACTTATATATAAGTACTTTACTTATATATATATAAGTAAAAATTCTTTCTGTATATTCATGCATACATATATATGTATGTATGAATATACAGAAATATTTATGTAAGAAATATTTAGTTACATATATATGTATTTGGATACAGATGGATGGAGCAGATCTGGGTCAACAACAAGTAGTACAGTTTCAGTATTGCTCAGAAAGAATCACCCATCATAAATGTAATAAACTTAATAATAATTTTATTTTTTCTAACTCCATGTGAGTATCCATGCACAATGGCATATGCACATGTGTGTATAAAAAAGAATTTGTTTACAGCTTTCTGTTCAAGCTTGCTTACAGTTGAATTGGATGGGTCCCAGAGTATAATGAGCAGTAACTAATCCAAGAACCACCCATGGCCCCTGAAGTTGTTAAACATCAATAAGATTATTTTGAGAAACCTAAAGAGGAAAAATAGTATTTGATTTGCATGCAGACAAAAGCTTGGGGTTTTGTGGTTGTTTTTTTTTTGGGGGTTTTTTTTTGTTTTGTTTTGTTTTTGTTTTTTCTTTTTTGTTTGTTTGGTTGGTTGGTTGGTTTTGGTGGTTTTTTGTTGTTTTTTAGGGGGTTTTTTTCTTTGTTTTGTTGGGGTTTTTTGTGGTGGTTTTTTTTTTTGGTTGGTTTTTTTGGGTTTTTTTTTGTTATAATATACTCCCATTTTTTCATTGGTTTTGAAGTTGCCCTTCCTGTTCTGCCTATACTGACTGCATTTTGCTTAGGCTTTCATAGGCAAATTTTAGCCAATGCTGTGACAAAACATACCACAATAATCGTGTCCTGTTTATCCAAAGGCAAAGGCACCACATTTCTCATGTGATACACTGAGGATACTTTCCTCTTTTATCCATTCCTCTGGACCCTAGCCATTTATCTGTTTCTTGTATTGAGGTTACAATATTATGATTTTAATGTGCATGCAACACTGCATAGAGGTTGTTCTTTAAAAAATGGAAAAAACAAAAACAATCCAAATCCCCAAACTCAGTTGGAGATTTATATCTGAAAGCAATCTGTAAAATTTAAATTATGTAGTAGCAGTAATAATTATTATTCCAAATTGCACCATTTTGCTTGTGGAATATTTGGGTTTGCCACTCACTCTTTTTAGCAAAGTGTGTTCTGACCTTGACTTTCAAACTACTGTTAAGCAATTCTTTCTAAGCTTTTGCAAAGATCTCTCCTTTAGAAGGTCTAACAGAAATATTTAGAGTGTTTTGAGGGCTGAAAATATAAACAAGGGCATTTTCACATTTTAAAAGATAAGCAAGGCTTGGAAATTGCTTTTGCACAAATATAAGTGTTTCGCCTCTTCCCATCCCTGTCCCATTTGAGAATAAGTAGCAACAAAAAATGTTTCTTAACACCCAATGGTGTACTTAGTGCTGGCAGAAGTATGCGTCTTCTATGGATTTATGGTGAGAAATGTCAATATCAACGTGTTTGTGACAGCTCTTATCTCTGCTCTGTTGGGCTTCACGTGTATTAAAGCTGAAAGCCAACTTGCTTTTTGTTATTTTATGTTTGTTTTTTTGCAGCTCAGACTATTCAACCATCACAACAAGGTCGCAAGAACACTTGGTGGATGTTACAAGTGGAATCATAAGAGTTTGGCCATTTACCTGAAATGAACCACACATGGGTGTTGACTATTTAAATATTCATATCAAGAATACAAAACATGAAAGTTGCAGAACTGGTTCAGATGGAGGATTCACCTTGCCTCTATTGTCTCTCTTAATTGTGACCATGAAAGATGCCTAGTAAGGTGCAAAAGAAGTACAAGCAATAAGGTATTTTTAAATTTAACTGTATGGAAGTTGCCACTACCCTGAGAAATATTTGTGCATGTGGTTCATAATTTATAAAGGTTATACTCAGCCTGCATACTAGGTTGTCATTCACTGCCTTATCATTGACTGCTTCAGTGGCAACATTTTATTAAAAATGAAATCAATTAATCAAAATTGAAATGTCTTCAAAAACATTATTGGACAATGCCACCAATAGATCAGATATTTTGCAGACCCTTAGAAATAAATAAGATTCTTATCATGTAACTTCAGGAATGCAAAGTCAAAACCTGCCATCCAGCACCAGCGCTGGATATGTCTGACTGCTTCTCTATGCACACACAGAAGTCATAAGTGCCAGAAGCAGCAACCTTGGGTGAATGTGAACTTGGAAGGGATGGCATCTATGTTGTCCTGTGTTGTCACCATGCACTGATTACAGCAATAACAGTAATGTCCACCTCTACAGCCTTTCTGTTCAAGGGCTTTAATTTGCTAACCTGTACAACAGCTCTGTGAGGATGGCTAGGTAATAACAAGTCTGGATCAAGCCTTGTCACCTTTATTGTTCTGGCTCTTCCTCTGTCTCTATCTCTTGTGCTTAGTTCAAAGCATGGTTCTCTACCACTTATTCTGACTAAGCAGTATTTTGTGATACAGTTATTAATTTTAGGGGAACATCAATAATATCTGTGCAGGGCAGCCATTGAACTTCTATTTTGAAGGGCTAAACTGGATTCCCTAACAGAAAAACTTCACTGTCACACAGTCTCTGTGCTCCTGAGCCCAAACAGCCATTCACAGCTACAACATCTCCCTTCTAATGCTGTGTTACTTAGGCTGAGGCCTTGTTTACTTTCCCACTGTTTCTAGGTCTACCTAGGAATAGTGTTTAAATATAGAACACACATAGAAATGTGGGAACACTGGCCAAAATATGCAAAATTAAAATAATGCTGTGGAATTTATATCATTGTCAGTTCTTAAAAACACTTTTCAGTGCAATCCACAGTAAACTATTAAGCAAAACAACAGAACCGTTTCTATAAGATGAGTGTGATATTTCCAAACCTACTCTGTTGTTATGCAACAAATAAAGTAGGGACTGATTTATTGCAGTGCAGTTACTGGGGCTTGTATCCCACTCATTAGCACAAGATTGTCCCCCACAGCACATTACATGCACTGACTTCCTAGCTCCCTCCTCTCCATCTTCCCTAATTCAGGACAAGGATGCACTCATAGCAGCCCAGTTTTATAGATTTTTAAGTCTGAAAAAGATCATTCTATTATTTATTATTGTACAATTGGTGTGTCATTTAGGTTACATTCTAGGCTAGTACTTGCTGGAGAGTCTCACTCAGAAAACATGTAAGAAAATGAAAAGACAAAGTAAGATTCTGCAAAATCCCATTTGTAATCTGTACTGCTAAAATAAAATTCCATTCAATTACTTATAAAGAGAACTTACTTATGGAGAACGGATTGAGAGCAGCCCTGCCCAGAAGGGCTTGGGAGTGCTGTGGCTGAGAGGCTGCACATGCCCCAGCCATGGCACTGCCAGCCCAGAGAGCCAAACGTGTCCTGGGCTGCATCCAGAGCCCCGTGGGCAGCAGGGCAGGGAGGGGATTCTGCCCCTCTGCTCTCCTCTGCTGAGACTGTAATGGGTCTAGTGCTGGTCAAATGCCAGTGCCCCCACTAGAATTATTTATTCATTTATTCATGTGAGATCAGGATTAGGAGAAAGGTAAAAATAGGCTCAAAACTTTAAAGGGTATAAAGAAAGCTTTATTAACAGAACTAAAAGAAAAAATAATAAGAAATAAAAATAAACCTTCAGAACACTCATCTTCCCGACAACTTTCTTTTTTTCCCCACTAACAATGTAAAGAGACAAAATTTGGTATTTTCTGTTAGTTTTCCACCCCTAAAATAATTTTCTTTCAGATCACTTAGGGAGGGGAGTCTCTCTTTCCATGCCATGGAGACTTTTTCACAGCAAACAGTTCTCTCATGGCTTTAATTTTCATTAATAGCCGCAGCCCTGAAATCTGCAGTCATGAAGTGCCTCCCATGGTTTGGTAGTCTTCCCACAACTACCAAACATGGGTCATCTCAGCTTATTGGGATGCAATTTTAAGGATAAGCTGTTTAAGCGTAAAAACAAAAATTTTCTTCATCCATTTATAGGAACAGAGGTTTTGTTTTTCTTCTTTGGGGACAAAGGGTCTTCATCACTCTTATCTGCCTCTGTTCAAGCTTCTCATTGGATCACAACTATTTCAACATCTGTTTGTTTCAGCATATTGCTTTTGCTCATGTGTACAGTTTGAATGCTCCATTTCCCCATGCTTTCATGAATTACAGGAATATTTTAGTGCATCATAGTCTATCACCATGGTCTTACAAAAGAATTTCAGTTCAAAACTGAAACTGCATCTCTTCATTTTCTTTCCATCTGGGATTTTTCTTTTTCTTCACTTACCGCAATGACTCTATGTTATCTTCTCTACATGCCTTCACCCTTTTCTCTTACCTGAGAGAAGATTGATGTCAGTAAGTGTCATCCATGCACTGAAAAAGTTAATTTCTCTCCTGGACCTGCAGATGGTCATGTGATGTCTGCTGGGCCCAGCCTAACTTCCTGTCAGTAGGACTGAGGGACTCTCTCATTGCAAAAACGGGAAATAAAAAGAGAACTTTTCCCAGTTTTCTCTTCTCTTAAATATGGTTTATAGAGGTGAGTCCAGCTTCTCTAATCAGTTCTGTCAAGCACGAAGGAAGTTGTAATATTTCTACAGAGATGGTAATTTCCGTAGTTGACCTTTTTTCCTTACCAAAAATTCAATTATGGCAAATTCAGGAGAGAGGCCCATCAGAAGCTCTGCATCTAGCTCTAGAGCCAACCAACATATGAACATGGACCTGCTCGTGCAACAAATCCAACAACTGAATCATGGACCTGAACATGTAGCAAATCCAGAGGAGGCCATAAAAAGGTTGAGAATTGGAGCTCCTCTTCTGTGGAGACAGGCTGTGACAGCTGGGATTGTTCAGCCTGGAGAAGACCCTGGGAAAACCTTCTAGTACCTAAAGAGAACTTTCAAGGGAGCTGGTGAGAGACTTCGGACAAGAGCATAGAGTGATAGGTCAAGGGGTAATGGCTTCAAACTGAATTCAGACGGCTTCAAAGAGGAAAGGTTTTCATTAGATATTAAGCAGAAATGCTTTACCATGAGGGTGGTGAAATTCTAGAACAGTTTGGCCAGATAAGTTGTGGATGCCCCATTAGAACAGTCTTTTAAGTAGATGTGGCAACAGAAAGGAATTCCAATTTCAAAGGACCTTGTTTTGTTGCAGTTTTGTACATTATGCACAATGCAAATAGGTAGCATGAGCTACCTATTTACATTGTGCATAATTCTGATGGTTCTGGAGATTGAGCAGGCAAAGTTGTGTCTTATGTTCATGTAAGGTAGCTCTCTCTTAGTAAATTACATTAAGTGAAATTCTGCAACAACAGAAATAAATGAAAAAAGAAAAACCCAAAAGCCTTAATTTACAGTTTTCCCACAAAACACCATCCCTTGAAATACTTCTTTCTCTCTCTCAAAAATAAGGGAAATAAAGTTAGGTCAGATCCTCTTGCACAGTTATTTGTAGCAAGTGGTAGTTTCTTCTGAGTGACTATTCTGTGTTAATTTAACAATACATTTATTCTTTGAGCACAGATGGCATTAGTACACCTAACAAAGAAAATGTAAAGGAAAAGTGTATTTGTAAATTGTTATGATATGGAGATTAAAAGCTAAGAAATAAATAGCAGATTATTATTATGACTCATGGTATTCCTCACAACATTGAGTCATACTCTCTTTCCTGTACAAATAAATGACAAAATGATGCAGATGATGAAGTGCTAAAAGGAAATATAAAAACCAACCAAACAAACAAAAACCAAAAGACAGAAACAGAAAAACAATTCAACAAATTTAAAAAAATGGAAAACAAATTAAAAACCAAAACATTATTGCCAAACAAACATAATCATGGATCTTGCAATATTTTCTGTTTTGGTGGACAATTACAAAGTTACAGCAGTTATAATAAATTAGATTGGTTAGAACATCTATATACCTACAGAATCTAGACGGTTCACCTTCCTTTTAATTTCCGTTTCCCTTCCCTTTTGTTTCCCTTCCATTTCCATTCTGCTTCCCTTCCCTTCCCTTCCTTTCCCTTCCCTTCCCTTCCCTTCCCTTCCCTTCCCTTCCCTTCCCTTCCCTTCCCTTCCCTTCCCTTCCCTTCCCTTCCCTTCCCTTCCCTTCCCTTCCCTTCCCTTCCCTTCCCTTCCCTTCCCTTCCCTTCCCTTCCCTTCCCTTCCCTTCCCTTCCCTTCCCTTCCCTTCCCTTCCCTTCCCTTCCCTTCCCTTCCCTTCCCTTCCCTTCCCTTCCCTTCCCTTCCCTTCCCTTCCCTTCCCTTCCCTTCCCTTCCCTTCCCTTCCCTTCCCTTCCCTTCCCTTCCCTTCCCTTCCCGCCCTTCCTTTCCCGGAACTTCCCTACTCTTCTTTTCTCTTCCCTTCTCTCCCTTTCTCTTTCCTTTATGTGTCTCAAAGAAAGTGTATCTCACATTTCTCACCCCCTGCATACACACATACACGCAACTTACACACACACATAAATAAATAGAATTGCTTATATAAAAAGTGTTCAAGGAAAAGGTTGTGCTTGCCTGAAGCAGAGGCCAGATGCTTTGACTTCCAGCTTTCTTCCATCAAAGCTGTGCAGTTTCGAAATTAAAATCTGCAGCAATAATGAAACATATTAAAATGCATGCAAAGTCTTGAGGGCTTATAATATGCTAAAAACTGGCAATGCATGTTTACATCCATATATCAACTTGGATGTGCTGAAAAGATTTAAAGTGTAAAATATGCAAATATGTGTCATATTGTCACACTTGGTCTCCCTAATGGAACTCCCTTTCATCTCAACTCTCCTTAATTTCATGAATATTGCATGCCCCTCACACCTTTTACTCCTGCTGTTGCTAGGCTGAGAAGATTATGAAAATATGTTAATAGTAACTTTCATCAAATAAAAGTTGCAATATTGAAAATAACAAAAAAGTATCCTAAAATACAAATGGTTGAGTTTTTAGCTAATTTTTCCCTACTGGAAGCTCAGATAACTACCAGCCAATTAAAAGGGAAATAGTGGGAAAATTATGAAAACCTGTGTATGCAAATTAATGAATCTGCAAATATTTGTGTGCATGTATGTGTGCATGTGCATGTAAACATGACAAACATCTTGAGAAGTCTTTCTAGTCAAAGAACCTCTGAAGGATTTTGGCATTGTGACACTTTTGTTAAAGCACCAGACTGTTTCCTTATTTTTTTGAATTTATTTACAAGGACTGCTAAGCAAGTTTAAGTAGTTTTACTTTTTCCCCTCACATTCATTACATAACATAACTTTTTTCAAGTTTTCAGAAACCAGCACTTCTTTAATAAACAGAGCTCTTTGGAGGTGTAGGGCCAAAAATCTTATCTATTTTTTTAAATTATAGATCACCTATATATTTTTAAATTCTATGGATCATGTCTGGTAAATTGTTAATTTCTAATTGTTTCTTGGCATGAGAGGAGAGGAGAGGAGAGGAGAGGAGAGGAGAGGAGAGGAGAGGAGAGGAGAGGAGAGGAGAGGAGAGGAGAGGAGAGGAGAGGAGAGGAGAGGAGAGGAGAGGAGAGGAGAGGAGAGGAGAGGAGAGGAGAGGAGAGGAGAGGAGAGGAGAGGAGAGGAGAGGAGAGGAGAGGAGAGGAGAGGAGAGGAGAGGAGAGGAGAGGAGAGGAGAGGAGAGGAGAGGAGAGGAGAGGAGAGGAGAGGAGAGGAGAGGAGAGGTCAAAAACCTCACAGCTGACATAGACGTGGTACAGGCAATGATTAAGCATCATTTTATAAAGTCACAGGCTTAAAAGATTATTGGCTTTCTGGGCTGCAAGTGAGCAATGTCAGTTCATGTCTTCATGTCAAGCTTCTTGTCAACCTCCAAGTCCCTTCTACTCAGAGGTGCTCTCAATACATTATTCAAAGAAGAAATTGCAGCTTCTCCTCAGTTCATGTATCAAGACATTAGGCTGGTGAGAATTTTGACAGAAAAACAGGTAGAAGTCGGATTGTTTCAAACACCTTTCAGAAACCTCTCTGCACTTCATCACCGCGCTACCATGGTTGCTGTCGACAGATGGCATGGTGAAACCTCTCTGTAATAATCATGTAACTTTCTAAAACTGTTCCTTTTATTATCTGTCCTAAGCTCATCTATTTTTAACTACTGAGATTTATTATAAATGGAATAGCACAGCTTATAAGGTCGGGTAACCCTTGATTACAGCTACTGTAAATCAACCTAGATTCATTTTAATGAGACAGTTTTTTTTTTTTTAATTTTTATTTTAAAGAGTTTTCAAGGAACAAACTTTTCATTGATTGTGCATGATCATTTTTCAGGCTTTTCCCCACAAATTCCATCCATGAACTTTCACATCACATTTCCAGAAACTTTGAAAGTTTTCATTTTCCTTTTTTTTTTTTTTTTGGCTCAACTATTGGAAATCTAAATAGACAGGTTGGTGTTAAAATGGAAATATGTTTGAAACCATATACTTGAGTTCTGTAAATCTCCTAAAATTTTGGGAAACACACGTTGAGTTACACACATAAAGCCATATGGATTAGGCAATGAAAACATTGTAAGCGCTTCTGCTTCAATTTAAGGGTGTTTACTCTGCATTGATAAATAACAATCCTATGGCTTGGGCACCTCAAACTAGTTGAACTGAAAGCTCTCATACCACAGGTTCCCAGAGAAGGTATTAACCAGGCACTCAACCTATAACTCACTCTGGGGCTCTGACAACAGATCAGAGGTTCAGACTGACACTATGTCTGCTCTTAAATTCCCTGGAAAAGTCTATCACTTATTTTTCAGCAGGGATCTGGTTGAAACAATGACTTGTGAAGTGTTAAAACTAGACACACACTTAGCACCAGGCATTCCCAGTCAGAGTTTTAATTAGTTATCAGTTGGACTAGGTTTGCTTGCTCAAGCTGTCTTTAGTCCTGTGCATGATACAGTTTTGGTTAAAAACAAGACTGTGCCAGCTGAAGCCATGACGAGCAGCCTTTCTCTTCTTTACTGATGTACCATTTTAATTCCATTCTTTTGAGTTCGTATTGCTGGATTGAATCTCCCTGGGTTGCTGCAGCCCATTTCTGATATTCTAGTTGAATGAAAACTACTGGCAGAGTGAGGAAAAAGTGCTTGTCTTTCTCCCCATTAATGCTGTCTTCTGTTTATCTGTATGCAGAAAACTCGACATTTGAAAATATGTGTGATTAGATGGTATGCCTTTAAGAGACTTTATTTCTTAGCAAGGCTTCTGAAGAGTCTATTTCTTTTAATTTTTCATAAAGTGTAGCTTATGAAAAATTTAAATGAAATCATTTAGTAGTGATTGCTCCATAAACACAACATGAACTCCTTTAAAATTCCAATTATATAGGAGCTCACCTTTTTAAGTGGTTTTGAATGAAAATAGCAAAGTGCAACTACACTCCTTTCAGATGGATGGGGTGTAAAACTAAGGGCTTGACAAATTTCAACCATTAGGAATCTGTGGTTTCCCCCACACACCTCATGCAAATACAGCATGTATAGCCAGATGATCTGGCTAAATTCCAAATGGAATAATTACATTCTATCTACTTAAAATGCTCCCATCACATTCACTTGCAGGCAACATTCTTCTTCCTTTCCTCCCCTCTGATGATGACATGTTCCACCATGGAGTTAATCACATTTTGTTGGTTGTTAAAATAAGAATAGCCCTGCATTTACACACTTACAGGAGACAATAGGAGAGAAGCTGACAACTTCACAGACAGCTGACAGCTATTAAGTTATGGCATCATGGTCAGTGTGAGATGTACATAGAGAGAAAAGCAAGATGCTTCCACCCTGAGTCAATAAAGTTCTGTTAATTTACACCCTTTGGAAGATTAAATTGAGTAGATTAAAAAACACAGGCTTGATCCTGACCCTCATGAAACATAAAATGAGATCAAATCTTTCAAGGCAGACCAGCTTAACACATGGCAAATATAAACAAAAGCAAAATATTTTACTTCACTGCCTTCAGGAAGAAGACTATTGTATTTAATTTCAGGCATATAGTCTTGTTTTTTTTTTTTTGTAAAAAGGGAAACTTGCTGGAACAGAGAAGTTAATTTCAATTTCTGTGTGAGAGCCAAACTCATTCTAATAGTATTGAACATCTCAAAAAAAGAAGTTATGTGCTTTTAAACACAAACTTGCAGCAAAGTTTCAGCATAAATATTTCTTAATTTGAGCACAAATTCATGCTTTCTATTGGTCTGACTGTGTACTCAGTAGCACATCCTTTATCATGTTTTTTGAGTACATTTGCTGTTCTTGAGAATAATTGCCCTTTTACTAACGTATATATAAAGAGAAAATGCTTGTCAGAGTTTTTGTACTAAACCAAACAAAAGTAAATAGATAATGTTTTCTCAGATTTAGAAAACATACTGGCAAACACATTTTTCTATTATTCAACAAGCCTGATTTTTAATATATATTTCTCTCTGTAGCATAAATGTGTTACCCCTTGCTCCTCAACGACTAGGGAGGATAACTCATTCTTTCTCCTTTTACAATGTCCCTTTACATATTTGTGGGCAGATATTTTATGTCTCTCCTCAATCTCCTTTTTGCCAGACTGAACGTGGTCAGCTCTGTTAACCTTTCCTCAAACTGGAGGCCTTATTTTCTAGTCCTTTTTATTATTCTCTTTCTCTTCTCATAATCCATTCCAATCAGTCTTTTCTTTTTGAAATATAGTGTGTAATGGTCCATTGTGGCATTGGTTTCCTAGAAAATAAAGAGGGAGAAAGAAAGACAGAAAGAGGAACATGTCAACATTTGCAAGTTCAAAAGTGAAGTTCATTGCAATTTAACTGCATGGGCTCAACATGCCTGAAAAGTTTCAGGACTTAACTTTTATGAAAATAATATAGGTGTGATTGAAATCAGTGTGGTGATAATCAAATTATTAAAAATATGCAGATTGTTTCATCTATGTAACTTTTTCTTTTTTTCGCTACCTAGTCTCTATAATGCTTCCCATAATCCATGTGAGGTTTTGATCTTGCAAAGCCTAATATAAATGACCAACTAACCATGCTGATCTTCCTGGCCTTTCATCCACCATGTGAGAAAGTCTACGAATGTTCCTGGACCAATATAACATGCAAGCCAATCCTGTAGTAGTAATATTATTTTCCTAGCATGCTCTTGATGTTTTTTTCCATAGTGCTCCATATGTAACACTCACTTCACTCACTGAAGTTCTCTTTAAAAAGTGTAACTAATGCTTTTA
This sequence comes from Passer domesticus, assembly GCF_036417665.1. NCBI lineage: Eukaryota > Metazoa > Chordata > Aves > Passeriformes > Passeridae > Passer > Passer domesticus. The sequence goes on along the minus strand of NC_087512.1, from coordinate 5,716,221 downwards.
CCTGTTATTTATCTTCAAAATTTTATTTTTGCTGATTTAATGCTGTTCCTTCACATATCCAAGACTGTAATGCATTTTCTTTCCAGATGAGATTCTTGGAAGATATTAATTACCTCTAGAGGAAGTTAATGCATTCTGTTCCCCAAGTTGCTAGCCAAAGCCCAGGACCTCAGGGAAGTTGCCTGTGAACTTCACACTGTTTGACAGCAAGTGTCAGACACAGTCAAGTTGGGTCCACAATTCCAGGCACAGATTAGATAATTGTCTGGGCAAATGTCAAACGATAACTGTGTGTGTACATAATTATCCAATCTGCACATGTAACCCTCTTAATGCTTGCAAATTAGGCATGCAACTTCGTCTACAAGTTACTTGAATGTGTTTTCACACTCATCTAGCTAAAAAGTCAGGCATACAAACTGTAATAATTATGCTATTACTATGATTCTACTCTTGCTTGTGAGAGTCTAGATTGCACATTTTCATGCAATGACAATTCTCACAAGCTGTCTAAAAGTCTTTTGAGTAAAATCAGGTGCTCGGTTTTTAGTTTCAATCTCTGAATTTTAGATCCACTATGGAAATAGCAAGTAGAATCCTGTTTAAAATGTGACTGAAACCGTCACCTGTTAAGCTATTTGTTTCTTTCTGCATTGTCTGGCTTAAGCCAGAAGAAAATTAAAATATATATTTATGCTATGCACTGAGCTTTAAGTTATTAAGCCCGCCAAATCAATGTATTCATACTTTTTTCTTTACTTTCTGTAATCCTCTCTGCTGGACCTAGGAAAATAGACTAAAACATTTCAGCTTCTGTTTACACTTGTAATCCCCTTCTCATTCTCATTCAGAGCACTCATAGACATGCTGATGTGAAGCCCATTGAAATCCACAGAAAAGATTTCCTTTGACACCAGTGATCACTGGATCAGGACATAAATTGCCCAGACTGCCAGGGATTGATTCTGCTCCTTGTCCTGAAAGACAGAAAAAAATAGTTTTGTATTTGCTTATGGGGCAGAGAAGAGCATTCCAATGCATTTTAAGTGGTATGCTAATTAACACAGTACTAAAGAAGACAACTTTGCTGGCCTGGAGTCCTACTGATATGCTTCCTCCTAATCCCACAATATAACTGTCCTTTCTGAGTTCATTTGGACTTTCTCATGAATTCTCAAAAACTAATTCAAAATATTCCCTCACACTTCTCCTGGCAGACTCTTTAAGAGTGTAGATTAAATTTCATCAGCCTTTGCTGATTTGACAATGTTCAGGTTATCCCATATTCTTTAACCCAGGCTATCCTAATTCTACCTCATGGCCTCTTCCTCCCTTTGTTAACTATCACTGCCTTTTCACTGACAGCTCAAGCATCAAACCCATCAAGCATTTCAGAATTCTCGTTACCATCTATTATCTGCTTCTTCCCCTTCTGCTAAGTAGCAGACTTAACATTTTCTTTTGTCCACGCTTCACTTCTTAGACTCTTGGAGAACTTTTTCTTGATCCATTTTACTTCCTTTGCTAATAACACCTCATTTTGTGCCTTTGACTTTCTGACTTCTGCTCTTACATGTCCTTACTCTTCTCCTGTAAGGGACCCCGTGTCAGAGACTGTGAACCAATTTCCACAGTGCTGTTTCACATTTGAATGGAATGTTAAATATTTAAACAGCAAAGTTCTTCTTGTGGTTGTTAAATCAGTATTAAGTGATAGTCAGAGTCAGTATTCAGGGAATAGAAAGGTCCTCTGACTCACAGTCTCAAGTAAATTGCATTGGGGCCAAAAAGCTTTTAAAAAGGGAGATATTGTACTTAATTGAAGATTTTCATACTTGTATCCTACAAAGGCAGATTTACTGTCAGGTTTTTTTCTGTTGTTTGATAAGTAAATAAATAGCTTTAGTTTATTTTTTTATTCAAATAATGTGGTTTAAAATAACACATAAAGAAATAAATTTATATTTTTTTTCTTTCTTAAAATTTTCAATTAGTTTTTTTACTGCTTCTGTTGAGATCCTGAAACATTAAAAATTGATAAGAAATATCATTTGGAAATATTTTGACTAAAAACAACCTTTTGGTTTCGATTTCAGGGCAAGAGAAAAAATTTTATGTGTTTTTTTAATATCTAGAGTGTTATATTTAAAATCACACTTGTTTTTTGTTTGTTTTTTTTTTCCTCCCTGTATAACAGTATTTAAATAAAAATATGTTTTCCTATTAATATATTTTTAAAAAATCAGAAAAAAACAAAAATGCAAACCCCTCCAAAAATATTAAAAAAACCCCTCCCAGATTCCCAGAATTATACAGGGAAGGAAATAAATAATTTTAAGTTCAAAGACACAGTTTATCCCTTTGGATACACTGCTGACCATGACAGCTCTCTTCTCAAACCCTAGCCAGCAGAGATGGACACTGCAGAGAAAATCGTTGAGTATGAGGCCCTGTTTCTGCAATTCCAGGAATGTAAAACTCTCTTTGGGCTGCATAGGCACTTATATAACAGAAATTAAAATGTTTCCTTCCACCACTCTGGATCTGAAGTTTTTTAAAGATGTTTCTGATGCAAGACAAGCAGATGAAACCTGTGTTTTTTCACTACCTAAGGTAAGGCATCCACTGTCAGGTATGGATTGGTGTGCACATTCCTGCAGATTTGTGATGAAGTTTAAATGCCTAAGGCTATAAATACATGACTAACTGTCTAGAAGTGTCTGAGCAGGTTAAGTATGCAATTTCTCTTAAAAGAAGTTCATCTAAAAATTTCACAAAGCTTCTAATGGATTTTTTATCAATACGATACAATATGATACCAATTATATTTACATTATGATACAGAGTAAAAGGGGGTAATTTGTCTCTTGGGAAGGCTGAGGAGAGAATGTAGCATCCCAAAAGGTATTTACAAGAGAATAAAGTGGATAACAGCCTTTATTCATACACTTAAAATTCAGAAGTCGCTGCTTGTTCTCAAATAACTTCCAATTTTGAAGTTAACAATTACTCACATAACAATCCTATATATTCAATGTCAAATGGTCTTTGTTTTGTTCATCTCTGAATAGAAATCTGTTGGTCTTGGCTTCATAAGCTATGTTGGTTTTTCTTCTACATCCAAAGCAGGGTGGAGTTTCATATTGAAGGGAACAGGGAAACATCTTTCAAGAAAAGAATGGCAGCATTCCAGATGCTCCAGCTGTTTTTACATTGTGTTCTCTTTTTCTTTTCCTTTAATATTCCTCCCTCTAGATCTATTTTTACTTTGTTTTCCTTCCTCTCCGAGACAGTAAAGGAATTGACTAGACTGAGAATTTACTCTCAGCAATGGCTACAATTCTGCTGTGCTTGTCAAAATCTGTATGGACACTGATTATTGCCAGAGGGGTTTTAGGGTTGTGGTTTGGGGGTTTTTTTGTGTTTGTTTGGTTTTTTTTTTAATTGTTGTTGGTTTTTTTGTTTTCTTCTTGTTGTTGTTTTGATTTGGTTCAGTTTGTTTTTTTTGGGTTTTTTTGTTTGGTTGGTTGGTTGTTTTTGGTTTGGTTTTTTTTTGGTAGAATTTACTGGTGATCAAACTCTGTCAAGGTAAATGTTCTATGCTACTTGCAGAGCTAAACAAACAGATTTTGAACAAAATATTTACTTTTTTTTTCTGCATTACAGATGAGCAAGAGGTGGAGGAAAAAATAAAGAGGTGACCTGAATGTCATTCAAGGAAAAGAAAACTCAGAGAAACAAGGGAAGTTCCAGGAAGGGAAGGGAAGTTCTGGGAAGGGACGTTCTGGGAAGGGAAGTTCTGGAAAGTTCCAGAAAGGGAAGGGAAATATTCGCTGCTTCCAGGAAAAGGAATTACTGTATTTACCTTTCTGTTTTTTTCCTTTTGATGCTGTTCCTGATTTCTTCAGATGGAAATAAAATAAAACAGTTCCATTGTGTAAACCTTCTATTTAATACAAAAATTTTTATGGAGTTAATTAATTAAACTAATATATCAACAAAATTGAACCTGGCACTGCTTATCATTAAAAAAAAAAAGCACAGAGGTGGAACTAAGAAGACTTGAGTACTTTTATAAGAATTGTATTTAATATTTACCCCTTCTGTACCCTACAAAATGCAATAACCACAGTTTCATCTTCTGTAAAATTATTTGAAATAATTGTAGTTTGGAACACCAAGAAAAGTAGAAAATATGTAACAAATATATATGTATGATGACCTAGATGTTCAGTAAAATAAAACCTTGCTTTCATATTAATGCATATTTATGTTAAAAAATATTTTAGAAATTTTGACTGCCAGAAAGAATTGCTCTTTTTCAAAACATATTTATTTAATTTACCTATTTTAATATAAACTAGGTTTATTCTCCAGACTGTGTGTGCTATTAGACTTCTCCCCTGAATGACCTGATAGACTGCAGGACCCTCAGTGATCTACATGAGGTCTCTGCCCAATATCACTTCTCAGTCTGTTACAAACACTGGATCAGACATCCTTTGGGACCTCAGATGTCTGTAATAAATGGACAGAAATTTACTCCAGGTAAAATTCACCTTAAATGAACACCGAGACAGGTCTTGGTTACACCTCCTACATCAGAGCACAGCTTTGGCAAAAAGAGTTAAGGAGTGACTGTTGAAGTCAAGACATCCCCCTGTTGCAGTTTGCTTTGCTTGATCAGTGGCTGGGTGAGTCTGGGTACGTTTATCCATTTCATTTCTGTACGCAAAGCGGACACACAGCCTCCTCCAGCCTTTCCAGTGGAGAAGGCTGATGCAGTTGTATTTACATGGAAGAATGGATACTACTCTTTTCAAATCAATTTCAAAATCCTTTACAGTCTCTGCATTTTATTGTTGTACTCATGTTCAGATGTGCAAACATGGAAAACCCTTCCCTCAAAACAAACAATAGAGATATGGCTCAACAAATTATTTATTAAAATGTGTGTGATTTATTAAAAAACCCCCATATATACATATATATATATATATATATAAATTATACATATATATAAATATATATATGTAAGTGTGTATATATATAAGTATACATATAAGTATATATATATATATATATAAAAATATATAAAAGTACATATACATTTATGTATACATAAGAAAACCCAGAAGAATTTGCTTGCAGAAACATTGAAATCTATTTTCTTGTGGTTAAAGCTCTTTATTTTCTAAATTTGGTTTTGAGTGAGTGTGAATAAGAGATAGATCAAAACTGTTATCTAGCATATTCCTTGTATGTTGAAGCATTCAGCCAGACTAGGTTTGGAAACTCTGGGGAACCTTGGTGCTTTTTACACAATGAACTCAGAAGAGCTTTTATATAAATTTCTTTAATATTTTTCTGGTTTTATTTCTTGTAATTTCTACTGTGGTTTACCAACTGCTCTGAATGCTTTCAAGTGTTAGTCCCTCTCTCCACTGGAGCTTTCCTTTACCTATTATATTTGTGCTCTAGTGGGCACTGGAGTTATTCTCCCTTTTCATATTTCCTTTGTCCTGTCTATTTTTTAATATCTTCTCCCCATCCCCTCTCCACAGTAAACCACACAAACCTCATGCCCACATCTGTGGTTTTGTTAATTTTGAGTGTTTAGAATTATACTGCTGGACTTCTTTTTTTGATCAACTGTTTTTCTTTCCTCAGTTATGTTTCATCAGCAAATTTCATGTCCTTTGTGTGTATTTTATGCCTACCTTTGAGTTGCTGGTACATAAACTGAACACAATTGGTCCTTGTACTGATCCTGTTATCACAAGGGACACTTGAAAACCTCAGTTACCCCAAAATTGTGGACACTGCAGTTTTAGCATCTTTCTAAAGAGTAAAAAAAGCTTATTTTTGCAGGTTACTAAGTTTTCATTAAAAAATATATATTGCCTTTTTTTCCCCTTCTTCTTTCACTTGTATTGCTAGGGTGGCCTTAGACTAAGTAAGATAATATGCTGTTTTCTTTTCAAAGGTGAGCTGAAAAAACTAAAGTGGAAATGGAGTTAAGCTTGATTTATGTGTTGTGTGTGCCCCACCAGCCAGTCTGTGGGGGAATTCATCATGTGGAAAAGATGTAGATAGCCTTTTCTGAACTGAAGGTTACTCTTTGTTGAACTCCTGCAGCTCCTGGCATGCTGACACGAACTGAGAATACATCAGAGTTGCATTGTAGATACTCCAATATCAAGCCCTTAAACCAGTACACAAGGTTTTATTGGGTAATTTTTACTTCGCTGTTAGTGTTGTCATATGTACCTATAGAAGTTGGCTATCAATATTTAAGCTCAGGGTTATACAGAACTTGCAAACCTTTACACACAGATGGTAAAGGTGTAGATTGGTGACTGGATTTTCTTGGGAAAGACAAGCTGGGTTTTGTGCGTATGACTGTATGTGTATGAGAAGATAATATACCAAATTTTCTTGATGCTTATCCCTATAATCTTTCTAAGTAAGCAATTGAGGGAATCTCCAACACAAAGCAGCTAAATTAAGGTCACAGAGAAGACAGTAAATGCCAGCATTTCATAACTTTGCAGTGTTTAACTATGCAAGATTGATGATTGTCTAATTTGCTATTGTATGAAATTTACTAAAAACAAACAAAAAACCCAAAGAAAATAAAGAAATGAACAAACAAAAAGCCCAAAAACAAAACAAAATCCCAAAACAAAATAAAACAAAGCTACAAAACAACTAAAGAAAGCCAGACTTTCTCGCAGAACCAAATTACATTGCACAATGACACCTTGTGTTATTTTGTCAAGTTTACTCATTAAAATTTCAGACAGCTTCCATTTTGGCTAAAAAAAGTAACCAGTCATGAAGTAGAGGATTATTTTTATCCTTGTTAAAAATCATACTCCTGGGTTTTTTATGTTTCCTCCTTACAAAAGATGAATGGACAGCTATTGCTCAGTTCTGGAAGGAAATGACAACTGCTTAAAACCACCTTCCTGCTGTTACCATCCCTAAGGTTACAATCTGCCTGCATTTATGTTTGTCCACGAGTCTTGTTTTCATCTTCCCCTGTGCTGTTTGTGGCTGTTTTGTTGAGAAAATCATCATCATTGTCTTTAGAATTTCACTATTATTCTCCTATCTTCTGATAATTTTTCCTCTCTGCCTTATGTTCTCATTTTCTTGTCTTTAATCTCATCACCACCTTCAGAGACAGAATTCTTACTCTTATTCTTCTGTCCAAAAGTAGGTAGGAAGGTGACAAATAGAATCACTACGAGGTCTCTATGTGTGAGATTTCTGTTTATACCTCTAGGAACAGATGATGTGAGCTTATTTGTATTCTCTCTGCTCGCAAACACCTTAATAATTTTCTGTGATCTCTCTAGTTTCTCATCTCTCTGTTCCACTGTATCTCTTTGCTTTTGAGTTAGTCTGAGCCCAAAACAAGTACTGATTCTAGTCCTTTTCCAGCTGATCTGACCCCACAGAAAACATTTTCAGGCAATCAGAAGGAAGGTCAGGAGCAGGAGACAGCTCAAAGATTGTACACATTTTGTAAAGCTAATCCATGCACCTCTGTTTACATTGAGATCCCATGCAGAGAAAGAAGAATGCCCAGTTCACAGAGATTTATCAGACAATGTAGGCAATAATCTGACAAGTTCCTCTTCGTTTTATTTGTCTGTTGGCTTGCTTTTAGCATGAGGCATGCTTTTAGCATGAGAACTGTATAAGTTCTAGGGAAAAAAAAACCAAAACAACAAACCCACCAAAAAACAAAACAACAAAACAAAACAAAAAAAAAAACCCGAAAGAAACAAAAAAAGAAGAAAAGAAGAAAAAAAACCCAAACCCTAAAAGCCTGAAGCAGATGAACAGAAGTGAAAAAGAAGGTTGAAAAACTGAAGAAAAATGAAAACCTTGATTGTATGCATTGCTAGCAGTTTTGTCCACCATACATATAGTAAATATCACTCAGTGAAACTTACCTGAATTAGAAACTTAGGACATATTTTTTAGAAAGATGGAACACCTTAAGCATTTGTATGAGCTGACATTTTTAATATATTTGTACTTTATTCATAAACAATGGATAAAAAATCAACATAAGCCTTCAATACCTCATTTCTACCCTCCCCCCTCCCACGCTTTAAATACTTGATACTTAAATAAAATAAAGTGTGTTCAGTTGTAATGACAATGTGATGGAGGTTGTTTTTGCCAAATTCAAGCTCAGTGGGAAATTATTTTCTTCTTGCTGGAAAAATTGAACAGTAATTAACCCTGTGGAAAAACCTGTTTAAACTGAAGAGTAAGCTAGAAATTTAAAGGAATGTTTTTACATAGCTTAGCTTAGTTAATTTTTTTTAATGTGTAAAAATGTTTGAGGATTACTTTATTTTTCTTTCTCTTCTCATCCGTCCTCCCTCCTTCTGTCCAATGTAGGCCAAATCCTGCCAGGCAGATTAACAGAAACTCAATAGGCCAAATTCCAATGTGGATTAAATAGGAGGTAAATTGGCAATATAAACAAGTGTAATTTACATACTGAATGTTAAGAACTGTTGAAAGAATTGTGTGGAGGAAGTCACTCACAGTGCATATCAGGGTTTTTTAGTCCAGCAGAACCTGGAAACTATGCCACATAACACTGAATACCATCAAATGGTATAGTACATATTAATATTAATATGGTCAGAGTTTATAAAGTAATCCGATAAAGGTACAAAAGAAAAAGTAATGTCCCGAGTTAGATTGTACTAATTTTCTCATGTTTAGATTGTAGAAAAATGTGTATATCTTCCTACTTATTGGGTTTAGTCCTATTTAGTGATTTTTTTCTTGGTCAGGATGACTGTGTCTTAAAGTTTTAGGTGGAATCATAACATGAGGGACAACACATGTTTTATGGCACATGGTTATAATTCAAAATGAATTTGAGAAAACTCAAAAAAGGAACTTTCTGAAATAGAAGAAAGTGTAATATTTTTAAAGCCTGTGATTGTGAAAATACAGGATAGAAATCTATTGCTTCGCCAACAGATCAATGGGAAAAAAAAAAAAAAAAAAAAAAGAAGAAGTAATGACTTTTTAATGAGTCATTAGATTAATATAACCAGTCATATGGCATTTCCTTAATAGAGCTAAACAGCATGCCAAAAATGCATATCTGAAATTCTTCCCTACAAAACCTACTCACTTTTTAGTCTCAGCAAGAACATTGTCCAATTTAGTTGTTGCCTTTCTGGTTAATTAGGATGGTATTAACAAAAATGGATGCAGAAATCAGAATCCCAGAAACATCACCTAGGACAGAGCATGGAATGTGAGCTGCTCGGCCTAGGAGCACTGTGTGAGAGGACACAATCTTTCTTCAGAGAAAGGAATAACCTTTATTTTTCATCACCCTGATACTCTGGAAATGACAAAAAGGTTCTAAAATCCAACAGGGAAAATTTACTTCCCATGTTAGGAGAAGCTGCTGACAGTGAGGCTGGGGAAGCACGAGGAAAGGTTGTCTGCGGAAGCTGTGCCGTGTCTGCCCTTGACAGCCCAGGAGATGAGATTACAGAAACATCTGTAAGGCAGCAACAGTGACAGCCAGCCAGGCATGGGAACAGAAGGTGGAATTCCATCCTTGGGAGGCCTGAGGGGCCTCCTTCTGCCATGGGAAAATGTCTTAACTTCCAAGGAGATTCCGTGATATGGGCAATGACAGGAAGTCATCGGTCCTATTGCCCCTTTGAATAGCTAAATGGGAATGCTGTGTTGCCTGTGACAAGTCATTTGCTTAGCATTATTTTTTATGGCCCAGCAGGGGTTGGAGATTCTGCTCTTAAGCAGCCAGGATGAATACTTTTATTATTTCTAATCCATATTTTGTAGTGGTGTATTTCATTCTATGCGGTTGCACGCAGAAAGAGGAGACAGGCAAGCGTATTATAGCCCATATTCATTATTTATTCATGTGGGTTCTTGGAGAAGGATTTCATACTATAGTCACGGGAAAATCATAGTCACCGTCAGAAGTTGACTGACATTTTTGGATCGTTGAGTCATTGGACAAATGGCTCATCTCTTTTTACTAAATAGAGAGAGAACCTGAGATGGAGATGGTTCTTCTTGTTCAAGCTCTTGAGCAGTTATCTGAATTTAGGAAGGATAGATGTGCGGTACTCCAGCTCATATAAAAAGCCAGTTGTTACTTGCACTGATCCCCATCACAGTCCCGATTCAATAAAAATGAGTGTTTTGTTTAACAGAACTTCTAGACTGTTGTAATACACACAGACTTTAGCTATGCCTGTCAGTTTTCTTATTGTTCCAAAAAGATTTTAAATAGATCTGTGAACAAGCTTCTTTATCTGTACTTCTTGCTACTTCTGTCAGCATGGAGATCATCTGGCCTTGGAAAGTTTTTCTTTTTTTCTCATAATGCTGATTATTCTGAAGACAATTGTCCAAAAGGAGAGCAAGGGAAGGTTGTATTTTTCTTTGATTTTTCATTGGCTAGAATGTCTGTCTCCTATTGCAAATTGACTTAAATTCCTTCCATCTGCTGCTGGGAACCTAATCAGAATGTAAATTAAAATAAATACATTTCTTTGGAAAAAAGAGGGAGAGGAAAAACTTTAATCATTCAGAATCTTAGCGTATTTCATAGTGTCCTAATTATTTTTGTGTCATTTTTCTCTTGCTTCCAAAAATATTTCTAATGATATCACTCAGTTTTCTTAGAAACTTAAAGATGGACTCCTGGGTTGCAATTATTTTATGAATAATCAGAATAGAATACTACAGGAACCTCAAATTATTTCCAAACTTGCAGACAAATGGAGAAGCTGTTCACCAACTTCAGGCAGTGACAGTAGATGGAAAGAAGTCAAGCAGAAGACTTTGACTGTTTTTTACAGGAATAAGAAAGAATAAATACAAGCACCTAGTATCCTTTAATTACTTTTTTTTTTTTCCTTTCCGGTGAGTTTTTAAAATATAAGCATGGATACAAAATCTCAATCTCAGGAGAAATCATGCCTAAGCAAACAATTTACTCTGTACCTGCAGTTGCTATAAGGCTCCATGTGTTATTGACTTCAACATTTTGTTTAGAAATTATCTTTTGTATTAGAAAATATTATTTATCTTTCTTTTTCCCTCTCCCTTTCCTAAAATATGCCTGATGGGGTAAGGTGGCCTGAGATTCTGGATCTTATTTTAAATTTTGCAGGTCTAGGGTTTCCTGTCCAATTTTGTTCTATAAAATATAGTCTTCCTTTAAATTTATTCAAAACAGTCTTTCAGCAAAGAGGGAAAAGCTAATTCACAGAACTGGTTACAACTTAGGCAGTCTCTGAGCACCAGATCATCAGCATGTATGGAATTTAAACAACAAGGAGGCAAAAGTAGCTAAATCCTGGTGTTTGACACTTTTTGGGAAAAAAACCCCAGTGTCATGTTCCTGTTCTCATCTCACTGCCAGGGGTTTGACACAGGCTGGCAACCCCCAATTCTGATTTCCATGGGGAGCTCAAGGAGAGAATCCGACACTGAGGGAGTTTTTCTTTTCTGAGCATGGCTAATATTTTTATATCACATTGAAGGTCTCACAGCAAGAGCTCATTCCATCACATCTCCCTGTGATCTGCTGGATAAATGAAAAGGTTGTTGGAATTTAAAGACAAAGGAAAGCAGCTGGTATCTCAACCCCAGCATTGCACAGGTCAAATCATTGTGCCCTACATGAGGTGTTTTAGCTGTGTATACTCACCACAGTAACACACAATTCCAGCAACTTGCTTTTCAGAGTGCTACCTCTTGATGCAAGGAGAACCACAGATAGAAACTGTTTTGTGTTTTCACTGTCAAAAAAATAATCTTTTGGGTTTTGTTTATCTTTCTTTTCAATCCTAATATTTCAGTAATATGCTGTTTTATGCATCATTTTAAAATTATATTTAGTCATCACTAAATTAAAGCCTTTATTTTGAGCATTTTTAGGAATCTAAATTAACCCAACATTTATTCTTTTTTGGCTTTCATCTTATTTCTACAAAGGAATGGAAAACAAAATGCTAAAAGAGCTTATTTTTTCAGTTTGACTAATAAAGGACTCTCAGGTTCTCTGTTTTCAGTTTTTAAATGACTGTTTGAACCTCCTTCATTTCAGTGAACTGTAAAAGAGCATTCACACATCTTGGTGCTTACCTCAGCTGGAAGTAAGCATGTCATTAAATTTACAAAGTAAACTTTAAATAAAAGCAGCATAAACAATAAATGTTTGAAGATGGCCTAATAACATATCAAAACAGCCCCAACCAAGAAAATGGCCAAAAAAAAACCCAGCTCAAAAAGCCAAATTAACCAAAAAACCCCTTCATAATCTATAGAAATCTGGAGCTCAGTTAAATGACTCATTTATATGTTCGTACTTTTGTGTGAGATATCTCAAAGGAGTGGCAGTGCATCCACACAGGTTTGTCACAAGTGTCCACAAACCCGTGGGTGGTGTGCGTCCCTGGTGCCTCCAGGCATGCCTGTGCAGGGACCAACTCCAAAGCAGCAAGTCCTAAAGAAAACCCTCATTTTACTACCCTGTCTGAAGTGTGATTGTGTTTCTGGCTGCTGAATTTCTTCCTCTGCCTCTGCTCTGATTCAGCAGCCCAGTAAATACAGTAATGCCAATGTTAATAAGAAACCATGGGGTTTATAGTAACTACATGCTGATAACAGGTTAAGGCTTGTATTAACAGAACAGCATAAATCCTCAGGACCTGTCAGGATCTGCCTGGACTTGTCTTGGCTGGCCTTGAGCTTATTTTAGCTTGCTCATTAATTGTAGCAGTAATTTGCCACTATGGCTTTTCTAACTAGTTATTAGCTTTAGCATAACCTCATCAATTGTGTAGTTTAGCACCTAAAGAATTCATACCACATAAGGCAACAGGCTAACAAACAAAACGACAGCTTTGTGAGCAAAGCTGTGAGAAAGTAGGAAGATGAGGAATGATAAAACATGTTTCATAACACGTAAAACTAAATGCCTAAGACTAAGGAGGAAGAAGCACCAAGTTTTTACATAAAATTCATGAGGTGCACTGGGTGCAGGTAAGCCATTCTTTGTATACCCCCCTCTCCAGAAAGCTCTTCTAAATTAGCATGTCCCAGGGAAACTGCAGTTTTACTTTTTTTTTATTATTTTTTTTTAATTTTTATTATTTTTTATTTACTTCCAAAACAGCTAGACAATGCAAACAAGCAGTCTGCCACTCTGCCTCTGCCTTTCAGCAGAACAGAGGAAAGTGTGGCACTCAATGGAGCATTGGCAAAAAAGAACAGCCATGTCATTCCTCAAAAAATATTACTAAGGCCTTATTATCTCCAATTATTATTATGAAGTCAGTCTAAAACATCAATATAATATTGCTAGTCATAACATACAGGAGAAGAAATAAAAGCACAATCGATTAGGGTATGGTTGGTGTCTCGTTAAACTTGGTGTAGAATTTCAGTGAGTAAAAAGCTTCCATTCAACAAAACCCACTGGAAAATAAGAAATCTAGAAAGAAGTAGCACAGTCTGTACCCATTCATTGAGGATTCATATTTATGAAGACCAAGTCCAAAAAAAGACATGGTGGTGATGGTGGATGTTTAACTGGATATGATTTCCTAAATGTTATGTGAAAAAAAAATCTGAGAGAATCCAGGTAAAAATATTCAGAAAATGCAGAAAATTACAGTGAGGTGTTTTAACTTTGAGAGATTACTTAATTAGCAGCAAAGATCTCCATTCAAATAAATCGCTGCTAAGAGACCTATAGCAAGGAGGTATGTGAAGCATAGGTCATACCCAAGTTTTACTCTTTAATTCAAGAGGCAAAGTGAGCATATGGCCTGTGAGACTCAGGAAATACAATTAGGCCAAGAATTGATGTAAACTAGTTTTATCTAACTTTTTGCGTGATGTAGCTGGCTTACATTATTTCTCTAGGCTCCTGCAATAGCCGTGAAAGGCTCAGGTAAATTGTCAAAGGCAGGACTTAAGTAGAGACAAATGTCCCCTGCACATCACCCCTCCAACTAAAAAGGGCTGAGACCACATGTTTAATTTAGTTGAGATACTTAGTTTAGATATCTAATAAGCACATGAAAGAGATCCTATTCTACAAAGATACACTTTCTTTTTTATATTTAGTGGAGGGAAAGTGAGAATAGCTGATGAACTACCTGTTAAAACTTTAAAATGATCTTTTTAAGTGCATTCTTCTTTTCTGATTTTGGTTACATTAAGCAATAGTGGTCTGGAAGCTCTCATTCTCCTAGGTATGGACTGCTCATTGAAGAGAGAAACTTCAATACAGACAGCATAAATATACTTGGTTCCAAAAAATTACGGTGATTTTGTAACCTTCAGGAATTTTTTATGTTTATTCAAACCCTAATGGGCAGATAAACAGTCACAGAAGAATAAATCTATGTTTTTAATCCTTATTGTCCACTACAATGATGTTAAAGTATGTGGATAAAATGCATGTAACTGCTTAGTTTTGTGATTCTTGTTACAGATAAAGGAGAAGATTTTGATTAACAGGAAAATTTAAAAAAAAATCACACTGGGAGTTGTTTTTTAGTCAGAATTGTTTACTTGGTTTCCAGGTAGCTTGGGGAGATTGACATCCTGGGTGAGTACAGTAAATGCAAAAAAACCCCAACCAAACTACATTTAAATTCAAGAACTTATCATTATGAATAGTGGTGTTCCTAAGTAAATGAAACATTTGAAAAGTGAAGGATAGCTGGACAAGAACAAAAACCATTATGACATAATATTTTTCATTTTTTAAAGTAAGGGCAAAGCACCCAGGATTATATTTAGATTGCTTTTAGTCCAGTGATTAGTAAACTGCACTGTATAGAAGAAATTTTATTTCAATAAACTGACAGTGGAATACAAAACTGATAAACTGAACAAAGGAGCCTCTGGTTCTTTGTGAATCTTAATATTTAGAACCATTTTCTAGAAAATAAGGAACATGAACAGGGAGTTCAGATAGGTCTTTCATTTCTCTGAAAGGGCATTTACTTTACGAGAAAATTGAAGGGGAAAAAAAAAGAAAGTGAGTGCTTAATATAAGCAGGATGTGATTAAACACATGTTTCCAGTTCTATATATGAGTGTAAAACTGAGGATTGCTCAGTCTGAGGTCGATTGGTATTTTATCCTAAAAGGGACTAAGTGCTGCCAGGAACAGGTGGAACAGAAAGCAAGTGTTCCTAATTGCCTTCTTAGAAAAGACTCCCAGATTTCAGCCAAGTTCCAATTTAGGCAGAACATAATCACTGTGACTCTTGTTTTCAGTCTAGAAACTGTAATGTTCCAGGAAATGGTATCTACAGTTCCCTGTAGGGGTTTTTGTGTGGGCAGAGGTGGGGAAGTGGTATTATGATATTTTGGATTGGATAGTTTTCTTTCTTGTTTCTTGCTTTGTCTTCTTTTCGTTAGTTTTTTTGGTTTTTTTTTTTTTTTGAAGGGTTGATTTTGTTTTTTGGGGTTTTTTTTTGGTTTTTTAAAGTTAAGTAGAACTTGATTCTCTAAGGATCACAGTCTGGTACATTTCCCAGAACTCACTTGGCCTTGCAGAAAGTAATTTAAATAAATGAATGATAAGTAAACTGTTTTGCAGAGCATCACTTCTACACTGAAACAGGGGTAACTGTTTTGGGTGAGCAGTCAAACATCGCAGTATTTAGCAGCTTTAGGCAAGTTTTCTGAGTAAATTTCAGCTGTATGAAGGTTCCAAGGGTTGGATGAGGGAATATTCTAGGAGTAATAAAAATTTTTCTTCCAGTATATAAAACATATTTCTAAGCTCTATGTTAAATTTATAGATAGATATTACTTCATAAAGCTTTCATGTAGCTTTTATTTTTTTTTTATCTTTATAGCCTGTCCATATTATTTTTACATTGGTCACTTCCCTTAAGAAGTACTTGTTCTGAATTCCCAATGGTGGAAGTTTTTTGAAGCTTCATATTCACACCAAGGAATATATTCAAGATATCCATATTCATAGTAAAACCAAATACGATAGAAGTCGCTAAAATTGGATTCATGAATCCTGTGGGAGTTGTCCATAGCAATATTTGGACTTTCAAAATTGTTCTGTAAAATATTTCCAGAGATGGAAAAGGAAACTGGGAGCCGTTTCTTTATGGGTTTGAAGGTATCATCTCTAGTCTTCAGTTTAAAAAAACTAGGATGGGGAGGTTTTTTTTTTCCTATTGTGTTAATATAATAGTCTTAAGGTCAGATGTCTAGGTGGAAGAGAAGTCTGCCCTCTAAACTCATGATTATGGTCTTTATTTGTGCAAAGTGAGGATAATTTCAGATATGAGATCAGAGAAAAGGACCCAATTCACATGATGGACAATGTAGAAATTTTTCTGGGTGATGGGAAACTGTTCTCTCCTCGCAGTCAAGATTTCTCTTTGTACTTTCTGATGTGGTCAAACAGCAGTCTCAGGAAAGGAATAAGAGAATCCAGATTGAAAATCATTAAAATATTTGTTCTTTATTTTTAATTTCCATTGAAACCCAAAATGTTCCATGAAAATTTTCCAGAAAATTTTCTGCTCCTTCTGAGAATAATATAAGAAGACCTAACCTGAACTGTCACTCCCAAGTACAAATTATGAGATTTGGGTCCCCATTCAGCAACATTGTCCACACGAAATAAGAACTCCAATACCATCTCATTATTATATATTAACCTCATTTGACAGTAAAAAAAGGACTTTTTTTTCCTTTGCATATGCATTTGCAATTTGGCTTATCAGCTTCTGTGAAAAGCTGGGGAAATAATTGCTTCCTAGTGGATAACAAAGATATGTATATATATATGTATTTTTTCCCAGGAACTGAGTTAAATTCACCAGGAGTGAAGCCACTGAACAAGACCCTAACTTGTGATATCACTGTCAGTGCTGCCTGGTTATATCCCATCTCCTCAAAGAGAAGTGAAAGGACTAAAGTCTTCTGCCACTATTTTCCTTGCTGGGTCTTCTGGGAATCAAACACAGATGTCCAAGACACTGGTGCCTGGGGTGTGCCCATGGAGGGCCAGGGACAGCTGAGATGAATTTTTGTCTTTCTCCACACAGGACTGTCCTAATTATTGGAAGCAATTTTGAGATTATAGCTTACAAGGATCCTTTGCTGTGTTGAACTTAAAATCTGCCACCCTGAAATGTTGCTATTTCCTGAGGAGCAGGGTTAAAACTGGAGTTGAGGCTGTCTGGAATGCAATTAAGACCTCAGAGCTGCATTGGTAACCTGATCTGACAACATCAGGAAAAGTCAGCACTGGCTTTGGAACAAGTAACTACCCACAGTCTGCCTCCTGTTTCTCCCTGAAAGCCAGCAGCATCTGGGAGAATGCCGCATGGGAGCTATTCCATGGAATAACAAAGGTGTGCAAAGTCATGGAAATATGAGGACAAATTTTAGTTGTGACCATCCCTCCAAAGCAAAGGAAAGGATCAAAAGATTTTATTCTCTCTGTAGGAAATAGTAATAGTAATAATAATAATAATAATAATAGCAACACACAATTAAAAATGTTCTGATTTTCCACATGTAACCATGTTTGTGACCTTTTCTATATATTTTTTTAATAAGAAAACTACACTCCCCTGATGACAGACCTGCTGAATATTTCTTTCTTTTAGCAAGATCCTGATGTACTGACATTTCACGTTCATGCAAACAAATTCCCTATAGGATAAGTATATGACTTGTATCATTATTACTGTTGCATTTGGACATGGAATTGCTGCTTCAAAAGATTTCACCTCATTTTGGTGAGTGTTTATCTTCAAATCAACTGAAAATCCCCTAAGTTTCTTACAATTGTTTGTAAGACAAAGCAGTTAGAAAAGTTAAAATAAAATCTAATAACTGCTTGTTACTGCAGGGGGAAATAGCATAGCATCCAACCTCACATCTGCAACCATTGATTCTGAAGTAGTGACTGACAGCACCCAACTGACTAAGTAGGTTATAACAAGCTAGCTCCAGGCTGGAATAGCCAGTAGAGTGCAGAGGAGAAAAAAACTGGCCTCTAAACTTTTCTTCAGCCAAAAAAAAGGCAGGGGAAAAGGAAAGAAGAAAAGAAAGATGGAAGAAAGAATGCTCTGAAAACAGTTGCTGTCCTTGTTCTCTTGTGCAGCAGCAGCAGCTTGTAATTGCCAGCTTTCTTTAATTCATAGTTATATCTTGAGGGGACGAGAAAGAAAATTCTTTGTAACAGATAGCAATAAAAGTATTATTCATCTAATCAGTCACAAGCACACGTGTTTGTATTTGAAATCTCTGCCTTCATGCATCCACAGCATATCACATACCCAGACAGGCAGAAGCGGCTGCAGCAGTGTACAGGGACATAATCCAAATGAACACCACTCCACTGCACAATAGCACAATGTGCAGCTGAATGTGCTCTGCCCAGCTGGACACGGGACTGGAGCACATTCAAATGCAAATAACATATTTTCTGCAAGAACTTTGCCCTTCTGAGACATTGTTTCTTCCATTTGGGTCACTCCTTTTCCCAGCTCTCTGCAACAGCCATGAATTTATTATTCTCCCTCCCAAACCCCATTTTTATGTCATACAGACAAATTATATTGGTCCTTCATGTTGAAGCACTCAGTGTAAATGCAAATATATAATATCACAACATGAGGCAAAAACACACTTCAGGACACTTAAAATGTCATTTCAAAACCAAATTCCTGATGACTCTCAGGCAATGATTTCTGTTATTGAACTGCTGCATTGTGGTGATTGTAATTTTGCTATAGGTCAGTCTGCAGGAGAACCACACAAGGAAAAAAAATCAGCGCATCATTCCCCAAAATGCTGGCAAGTCTAAGGGAACTGAGGATGTTATACAGTTCTCCCTGTGCAGAACAGGATATTATCTGAAATCTAGAAAATGTTCAGGAATAGCAAATTATATTTCCATTTTTTTTGTTTTTACTTAAAAAATGAATCCATTTGATAGATCAGTTAATTCTACCTCAATGGACATCTTCCAGGATGGACATCTATATATTCAGTGAAGTGGTGCCTGAGACCAACAATGGTTTTGGTTACAATTCATATGATTCAAGATTTTAAAGGCAGTGGGAATGATGACATCATTAAAACTGTCTTTTTATATACCACAAGTCCTCATCTCCAGTGGAACATCTCCATGTCATGCTCACTGAAAGATCTTACAGCCCTTACGCAAACATTCCCCTTCTCTTTCAAGACTCACTCAAAACTTAGCTTCTTCAAGAGATGCTTAATCTTCCAGAGAGGCATCCAAGCTTGATTTAAAGGCAAAGGCTTGGTTCAAGACAAAAAAGAATCCACTTTTCCCTTAGCACTTTGTTCCAGTGGTTAATCACCCACGCTGTTAAAAAATATTGTGCTTTATTTCTAATTTGTCTGGCTTCAGCTTCAGACATCGTCTCTTGTTATGCCTTGCTCTGCTAGATTAAAGAGCTTTTTAGTAGTTAGTGTTTTCTGCCTGTGAAGGTACTTAGACACTCTAATCAAATCACCTCTCAATCTTTTTCTTGATAAGGTAAATAGGTAAAGCTCTTTCAGTGTCTCACTATAAGGCATTTTCCATGGCTCCTAAATCATTTTTGTGGTTCTTTTCTGCATCTTCCCTGATTTTTTTCATCATTGCTTTTGAAAGATGAGCATTAACAGTATTAAAAAGTAGAAGAAATTTGTAGAAGAAATCTGTTTTATCTTTCTCATATATAAATGTTAAACCAGTCCCTATTCCTACTGATCTCTCTAGACAGCCAGGGATTGCATTATTTCTTGTCACATTATAGCCACAGCTGGGAGGATTTGCATCAGCTTGTTTGCCCACTGTAGCCCCTAAAAGAAGAGCCACTCATTCTCTCAACACAATACTGTTCTCTTTTTTTTAGTTCTGTCTTTCATTTATTTTTTTTAAACTTGCATTTATTTTTTGACATTGTTCCAGAAAGACAGCAAATATTTTCATGCACACTTTGCAGTCCTGTAGGGGAATGTTGTTAGAGTGGCACTCTCCTCAGCAAATATTCACTCTTCAGT